>NC_134486.1:293072087-293194141 GCF_040206685.1 Ascaphus truei
AAGAAGATAGGTAGTCTGAGCCATCTCTGTTAGTGGGATCCTCCAGCAGCACGGTCGCTTCGGATGGCGTCTGACGTCACATCCGCCAGAGTCACTGTCTCTTCCAGATTTGCGGGGGAAGGGCAGATGTGGCAGTGGCTGATCCTCTCGGCGTCAAGTTGCACTCTGCTAGCTCTAGCTCAAAGTGTTTCGCTGATTCAAATCAGCTTCATTCAGCTTCCGCGAATCCGGAAGAGACAGTGACTCCGGCGGATGTGACGTCAGACGCCACCCGAAGCGACCGTGCTGCGGGAGGATCCAACTAACAGAGACGGCTCCGACTACCTATCTTCTCGGCAGTATCAAAGTTGCATCCTATTTGATGTGCCTGTATATGTTGTACAGAATGTGAGTACAATACTGTTTCGTGTTTTATGTTTGATAAATGTTATACTAGTCTGCACTATTGGTTCTCCTTTGTCTTTCTCTGAGACATACAAGACAAGACTGGATTCCAGATCTGCTGACACTATCTATACCCACTGCTGTTACACATCTGCCAGTCTGTAAGTAGGCTCTCTATATGAGCCAAGACACTGAAGATTTGTTTTGCCACTTTACATATACAGAAGTGCACTATATTGTTTCTCTCTTTATTTGTGGTGGAATCCTGACGATCATGCTCCCTCCTAATCCTGGAAGTGGTGTATTAACACTATGCCAAGGAGGAAAGATATCAGCAATGATCTTAGAGAAGCAATTGTTGCTGCCCATCAATCTGGGAAGGGTTATAAGGCCATTTCCAAACAATTTAAAATCCATCATTCTACAGTGAGAAAGATTATTCAAAAGTGGAAAACATTCAAGACAATTGCCAATCTTCCCAGGAGTGGACATCCCAGCAAATTTACCCCAAGGTCAGACCGTGCAATGCTCAGAGAAATTGCAAAATACCCAAGAGTTACATCTCAGACTCTACAGGCCTCAGTTAGCATGTTAAATGTTAAAGTTCATGACCGTACAATTAGAAAAATAAACTGAACAAGTATGGTTTGTTTGGAAGGGTTGCCAGGAGAAAGCTTCTTCTCTCTAAAAAGAACATAGCAGCACGGCTTAGGTTTGCAAAGTTGCATCTGAACAAACCACAAGACTTCAGTAACAATGTCCTTTGGACAGACGAGACCAAAGTGGAGATGTTTGGCCATAATGCACAGCGCCACATTTGGCGAAAAACAAACACAGCATATCAGCACAACTGTCAAGCACGGTGGTGGAGGGGTGATGATTTGGGCTTGTTTTTGCAACCACGGGACCTGGGAACCTTGCAGTCATTGAGTCGACCATGAACTCCTCTGTATACCAAAGTATTCTAGAGTCAAAAGTGAGGCCATCTGTCCGACAGCTAAAGCTTGGCCGAAATTGGGTTATGCAACAGGACAATGATCCAAGCACAGCAGCAAATCTACAACAGAATGACTGAGAAAATAAAAGAATCAAGGTGTTGCAATGGCCCAGTCAAAGTCCAGACCTCAACCCGATTGAAATACTGTGGCGGGACCTTAAGAGAGCTGTGCATAAACAAATTCCCACAAACCTCAATGAACTGAAGCAACGTTGTAAAGAAGAGTGGGCCAAAATTCCTCCACAACGATGTGAGAGACTGATAAAGTCATACAGAAAACGATTACTTCAAGTTATTTCTGCTAAAGGTGGTTCTACAAGCTATTGAATCATAAGGTGTACTTAGTTTTTCACACATGGCTTCTGCATTTTGACTTTATTTTTGTTAAATAAATCATGACACGGTGTAATATGTCATGTGTTGTTGTTAGTCTGAGGTTGTATTTACCTAATTTTAAGACCTGCTAAGGAACAGATGATTGTTATTATGTCCTGATTTGTAATACCATTGAATTAAAAGAGGGTGTACTTTCTTTTTCACATGATTGTGTATATATGTGTAACGGGTATTCCCTGTGAATACAGACGCTACTACTGCTGTGTATACCTGTGTGGCTCTCAGGAGCCTAAGCCTCCGCTCGGGGAGCCTGGGGTACATACATATAACAATCTCGTGGTGCAACGCCTCCACCTGGGAGGGATCCCAATGGAGTGGGAGGAGGCCCTCACAGGAAACAATCACGGTAAACACACAGTTGTAAAACAGGACAGGCTTTACTGCATATATGCGCATAACTTATACTCTACTGTACATAACATTCAACGTTGCATTTGGGTAAGGTATAACATACACCCCGCTCCCACCACCGTGTATCCCCACACCGTGTACAATCACACTATACAAGGCCCTTGGCCACTCTCCAGGTAAGTGTCCCCAAGTGATACCCCCACCCTTTACGCGTGCTTCTTGCGTTGCTGTACAGTGTTGGTGCACTTGAAGATATGATAGCTGCCCGGGGCTCCAACCCCGGGTTCCGCAGACTACGACAGGGATTCCGCCTGATCCAACGTCGTCCTCCGCACCGCGTTGGGTGAATTCCGGCGTGGATAATATCACCTTAGTCTCAGTGTCTTTGGTGGCGTTCTGAGCCCAGAACCCACCTCGCAGGGCTGCACGGCTTCAGCGCTGTGTCCCTGACTATCCAAATAGCAGTGTCCCTATCTAGGGCCTGTCCCTATAGCACCACAAGCTACACAGTGGCTCAGGACCTAACTGGGACCTAGGGGGCTGCTGGCCTAATGCAGTGGGTCACTGACCCCTGCACTCACCTCCTTCCCCTAGCTTGTCCTGGTCCTGACTAAACATGCTGCTCAAACCCCCGCAAAATGTATCTAAAATCCCTTCAGCAGGGAGATGCTACAGCCCTATTGGCTCCCTGGTGTCACGTGGGGTCCCCTAAGGCTCATGGGATCTGTAGTCCCTGCCCAGAGCCCTTGTTTCATTGGTGGCGTTCTCGCGCGCTTGTACTGCGCATGCGCGAGCTAACCAGGGCTTCCCGTCGCATCGGCAGTCTGCGCATGCGTGAAGAACTGTCATGGCGGCGCCCTGCCCTGAGACCCCCCGGGAGCCCTCGCAACCCGACCGCGGCCCTAGGAACCGGCCGCACGCGGCCCCGGCAACCGCCCGCATCTAAGGAGAGCGCGCTGAGCGCGCAAATGCCCCCACACCTCCCCGCGAATGGCCGCAGTGAGTACCCGGAGGGGGGGGGCCCGCAAGACAGAGGGGGGACCTGGCTACATCTGTATATTAATATATAGAGATACAGTGGCGGCACGCTTTATTCTAATGCGGCCGCCACTGCGGTGTGGGGAAAGTCGCGACTAGCCGGCGGCTCGTTTGGGGATTTCCCTGGCGCGTGCCGCGCATCACTCTGGTGCCGGTCACACGTTCCAGGGTTCCTCGGCATCCCCGAAGCATGCAGAGGCAGCAGGGGTAAGGGGGAAGCTGCGCAAAGCTGCGCGCAGCCAGGGGGAGCAGCCAGGGGTTCGGGGAAGGGGAGGGGAGAATTTTTATTAAATGCGCGGGAAGGGGAAGAAGCGGCTCGCTCGCGGCTCCGATTTGGCGCCAGCCGGGTGCCAGCTGAAAAAAGCCCAGTTCATAACGGGCAAATGTGAGAATAAACCGTGTCGGTGCAGTATAGAAATATATTGAAGACCTGAGGAAGAGAGGAGAACTCTCAAAAGCATAAATTGTTAGTCAAATAAAAAATGTATCACCTAATACTGAGGAACTCATTTACTCTGCACTAGATATGTATAGATATATAAATCTATCTATCTATCTATCTATCTATCTATCTATCTATCTATCTATCTATCTATCTATCTATCTATCTATCTATCTATCTATTATATATAATAAAGATAAATCAAATGGAAACAGAAAATAAATATATATACCAAAAGTAACTAAATGTATGAGACACACCACTGTGCTGAAGCGTAAAAACTGGGAGACAGGGAAAATATTGTTTTCCTTGGTGTGTATTATTACCTATTCCTTATGTCCCAGTTTTCACACTTCAGCACATTGGTGCATCTCATACATTTAGTTACTTTTGGTGTGTGTGTATATATATATATGTCATTGCACAAAGAAACAGAATCCATGAAATTCAACAAAGCAATTGCAATAAGCGCGGGTGCCTAGGGCGATTGGCTGCGTTAATGTCGCGTGGAGTACAGCAGAGCACAGCAGAGCACACGAAATCGGCGCTGTGATTTGTTCGAATAACGACCGCTGCAGCTGTGCATCAGTCCTTTAGCACCACCAGAGGGTATTTTTTTTTATTTCTGTTTTTTTTTTACTTAAATTGTAGATCTTAACAGATGATTTGACTGAGGCACTATTTGTGTGTTTGTTAGACACACACACACACATATGTATGTATGTATATATATATATATATATATATATATATATATATATATATATATATATATATATATATATATACAGTATATATATGTGTGTGTGTCATACAAATGTGAGTGTGTGTCAAAATGAAAGAACATTTTATTTTAGAAAGCAAACTTTTGTTAAAAAATGATATACAGTATGTATATACTGTATATACATACTGTATCTCATTTTTTAACAAAAGTTTGCTTTCTAAAATAAAATGTTCTTTCATTTTGCTACACAAACTTTAGATAGTGTAGAGGCTAATATGCTGGCTAATATGCTAATGGGTAAAAGACCCATAGAGAAATAAAACGACATTAATTGTTGTAGTATATCAAACATGTTATAACAGTTAATTAAGGCGTCAGAGAATGTTTGTTTTAATTTGATGTTATATTGTGCCTCTTAACCTCCACAGGATGTCACAAACAATTATAAAAACAGCACACATACACGAGAGGCTAAATGTGGTGATACATGCATTTTAATTGGCATAAGCTCATTAAGCTGCACTCCGTTATCAAGTACTTTGACATACAATGAATCCCATATTCCCAACTTATTTAATTCAACAGGAGTGGGTTTTAAGGTCAGTTTGCTTTTAAGAAATGGAATATCATGAGTGGGCTTCAGCTATAATTTTCAGTAGAGCAAGGGTGTGCAAACTTTTCAATCTGTGCCCCCCTGTCTGCACTCTACCCCCCTGCTTGCGCACCCTCCTTACCCCTTACCATGTCAGCGGCGTCAAATGACGCCACGTTGCTATGGTGTTGCATCGCCAAAGACAAAGTAAGGGAAGTTGCAGAGGCCTCGCGCGATCCCCCGGCATTTACTTTAAATGCCTGGGGGAAGAGCGCGGGACCTCTGTAACCACTGCGCCCTCACTGCAAAATCTTGCACCCCCTCCTGGGGGCGTGCCTCCCAGTTTGTGCACCCCTGCTGTAGAGAATAGGAATATGTCTCATTGTGATGGTTATTTTGTAAAGCCTACAGTACTTCTAAACGTTATATTCTTCATCAAAATGGTATTAAGGTAGTAGTTTGATTTGGACTTCAAATTGTTAAGTAACAGGTCTAATGTAGACACATTTTGTTTTCTAATTTTGGACTAATGATACAATTCTTCTGTATTTAGTTGCGTTGCTTATACAATGCAGGACTGACAGATTTCATACAGTCAGTGCACTGAAATAAAACAAACAGTAACTGTTTTTCAAGGATATATGATTTTTTCTGCCTCATTACCCAATCATGCTTCTTTTCCAATCATAATGCACCGTGTGGCTCAAACCCATGTAGAAAAAAGAAATTCAAGAATAACCTACAGTAATATACAGTTTGGTTATGAAAAAGATAAATAGTGTGTCTGTAAAAATTCCTATGTGCTGCGTACTGCTCACTATACTGTAAATGTGAAGCACTTGGAGTCCCATTGGGAGAAATGCGCTATATAAAATAAAGTTATTATCAGTATCATAGAATCTTATGCATAGCCCTACTGTACATGTGATATCTCAAGTTTATGTATTGCAAAGTGACCAAATGATAACTATATACAGTCATGTGAAAAATAAAGTACACCCTCTTTGAATTCCATGGTTTTACATATCAGGACATAATAACAATCACCTGTTCCTTAGCAGGTTTAAAAATTAGGTAAATACAACATCAGATGAACAACAACACATGGCATATTACACCGTGTCATGATTTATTTAACAAAAATAAAGCCATGTGTCAAAAACTAAGTACACCCTTACTGCTTCCATAGGAATTAAGATGCTAAGTAGCAGACAGGTGCTGCTAATCAAATGCCCTTGATTAATTGATCATCAGCCAGTGTGACCACCTCTATAAAAACCAAAGTTTTAGCAGTTTGCTTATCTGGAGCATTCAGGTGTGTGTTAACACAATGCCAAGGAGGAAAGACATCAGCAATGATCTTAGAGAAGCAATTGTTGCTGCCCAACAATCTGGGAAGGGTCATAAGGCCATTTCCAAACAATTCAAAGTCCATCATTCTACCGTGAGAAAGATTATTCAAAAGTGGAAAACATTCAAGACGGTTGCCAATCTTCCCAGGAGTGGACATCCCAGCAAATTCACCCCAAGGTCAGACCGTGCAATGCTCAGAGAAATTGCAAAATACCCAAGAGTTACATCTCAGAATCTACAGGCCTCAGTTAGCATGTTAAATGTTAAAGTTCATGACAGTACAATTAGAAAAAGACTGAACAGGTATGGTGTGTTTGGAAGGGTTGCCAGGAGAAAGCCTCTTCTCTCTAAAAAGAACATGGCAGCACAGCTTAGGTTTGCAAAGTTGCATCTGAACAAACCACAAGACTTCTGGAACAATGTCCTTTGGACAGACGAGACCAAAGTGAAGATGTTTGGCCATAATGTACAGCGCCACATTTGGTGAAAACCAAACACAACATATCAGCACAAACACCTCATACCAACTGTCAAGCACGGTGGTGGAGGGGTGATGATTTGGGCTTGTTTTTGCAACCACAGGACCTGGGAACCTAGCAGTCATTGAGTCGACCATGAACTCCTCTTTATACCAAAGTATTCTAGAATCAAATGTGAGGCCATCTGTCCGACAGCTAAAGCTTGGCCGAAATTGGGTCATTTTTTAACAAAAGTTTGCAAAGATCCCAAGCACACCAGCAAATCTACAACAGAATGGCTGAAAAAGAAAAGAATTAAGGTGTTGCAATGGCCCAGTCAAAGTCCAGACCTCAACCCGATTGAAATGCTGTGGCTTGACATTAAGAGAGCTGTGCATAAACAAATGCCCACAAACCTCAATGAACTGAAGCAACGTTGTAAAGAAGACTGGGCCAAAATTCATCCACAACGATGTGAGAGACTGATAAAGTCATAAAGAAAACGATTACTTCAAGTTATTGCTGCTAAAGGTGGTTCTACAAGTTATTGAATCATAAGGTGTACTTAGTTTTTCACACATGGCTTCTCCATTTTGGCTTTATTTTTGTTAAATAAATCATGACACAGTGTAATATGTCATGTGTTGTTGTTCATCTGAGGTTATATTTACCTAATTTGTACACCTGCTAAGGAACTGATGATTGTTATTATGTCCGGATATGTAAAACCATGGAATTCAAAGAGGGTGTACTTTCTTTTTCACACAACTGTGTGTTTCATGTTTGAAATCAAGGTGATTGATTTTTTTTGCCAATTTAAAAAATATATATCAGTCACATTGACATATATAAAAGGTCTGTGACATTAATTAATTTTGCTGACAGACCTGGGTGATCCTTGAAAGAGTTCTCAGAAGCTTACACGGTTTGGTAAGTCCAGTTTGAAAAGAAATTCTTGTTTCATGAAGTTATTTGTATATACGATTTCCAACCAATGAATTGCTTTGAGCTATTTGAAGCCAAAACAATTCAATTCTTTTTAAGTAACTTATTCTGTTCAGTCACAAATCAAAATACATGTACTGTTTATGTGAAGTTACATTGTTTTGTTACAGTTGCACCCCTAGTTAAGCAGGTTGCACCTGACCAGTTCAGGGAATACAATACAAAACTAGCTGCTGGCAATATTATGCCAGTTAGCTAGAGAATGAGGGTAATGCCACTATGGTGCTAATTGGCTTTTTGGGACAGCTCCCCTTTCTTTGGCTATGAAGACTGAGGAGGTATAAATGCTGCAGAACACCCCTCCCCGTTCATAATAAGACTAGGCTACTGCCAACTCCAAATTGAGGTAAGTATTAAAAAAGAGAATGTTACTTGGAGACTTGATGCTTAAAGCACATAAAGCAAACAATGTTTCTCCTATCTTGTGTGGGGCACTTTGTCTTAACCACAATGCAACGATTATAGGTTCATTAATGCCCACCACTGTGTGGTAATTATAGCAAAATTATTGGCTCATTAAGATTCATCAATGTGATTGTGACACTTAATTCTGTCTTCTGTAAGCGATTGTTTTGCAAGTACTTTAGCTCTGAGAGCCTTAGCGCAATGCCTGTTAAGTCACTCTCTTTAAGAATATAGTTCTGCATCATGCAACACACTTGCAAAGTATATTTTTTAATGTGCGGTGGTAATTACAGCCTCATCAGCATCCATTACTAATGTAGCTACAAACATTTTAGGCTATAAAATCTGTGGTACCGCTCTGTGATACCCATGCTCCACTACGCAGAATAAGAGTACGGGGGGCCCACCTTCCGTGGGTTACAACTGACCTTATAGCACTCTACCATTTCAGGGATGCCATGTGGAAAAACTACAAAGTAACTGGCACTACCGAGGATCTTAATAACTACAGATGCCTACGGAATATGTGCACAAGGCAAACAAGACAAGCAAAAGCACAACATTACTCTGACAATCTTCACCAGAATACATAAAACCTAGCTAACGTCTGGAAGATTATCAACAATATATTCCAGCCTCCTAACCATCAACAACCAAGTAATATCACAGAGGATATTACTCTGACAAACCCCACTGACATTGCAAATGCATTAAATGATTACTTTGTGGGGTGTGCTACTAACTTATTAGCGAAATGCAACCCAAACCACAAACATGAACCTCATTCTGAGAGTACCCCTATAGCCCCACCCTCTCACGACACTGCTCACAATTTTCAATTTGTCCCAGTATCCAAAGAGGAGATTACACAAGTGCTTCGCAAATTAAAACTAAGCAGCCAATGTGGACATGACTTACTGCAATCTAAGTTCCTAAGACTTGGTGCCCCAGCGAATGCCAAACCAATTGCTTCCCTAGTCAACTCTATTCTGTCTGCAGACCATATCCCTAATCGCCCCATGCACACGTTTTTATCGCGGTTGCTTTGTTTCAATTTCATGGATGAAGAATGAATTGTAATGTGTACAGTACTGTGCTAGTGTGATACTGTGCCCATTTCAGGTGTTTAAAAATCAGAATACTAAAATGCCATTTTCTGCACTCGCATCTAAATGTTGGAAGAAATCACGCGCCACGACATGGGTATTTTTTACAGGTATGCACCGTGTTAAGTGTTCGAATAACGGCCGCTGCATCTGTAGGTATTTTTTCAAGTGCTCCTGATAATCTTTTTTTTTTTTGCGCATCTTATTTGTATTATCGTTTATTTGTAAAGCGCCAACCTATTCCGCATAGCGGTACAATGGGGGTACAGAGCGATATTAATTACATAAACAGAATCAGTGTTCGACAAACCTATACATAAGCTCGCCCCGGGCGAGTGGATTTAACCCCCGGGCGAGTGGATTTAACCCCCGGGCGAGTAAATATTGGCCCAAGCAGCACACGTTTGGTACTAAGTGGCGAGTAGATTTTTTTGTGTGGCGAGTAGATTTTTTGGTGATTTGTCAACCACTGAACAGAATTACATACAAATAAGGACAGATAAGTGCAAAAAGATACAGAAGGTAATGAGGGGCCTGCTCGTGAGATCTTACAATCAAGAGGAAATAAGGGCCAACGTTGAAACAAAAAAGGTAGAGTGGCTTGCCATTGTGGGACTGTGAATGCCTCAGGGTAGAGTATGCTCCAGTCACACAACGGTTCCCATTATGGTTAGGATGTTAGGAGGTATTAGCATGGAGTTTGGTCCAGTTGCACAACTGGTCCCAATAGGGATAGAGGGTGGGTGGTGGATGTATATGATTTTTAAGATTTATAGCAACACGATTATAATGATTTGGATTCAGCAGAGCTACATTTGGTATTTTATTTGGCAAATTGTATGTGGTATCTTTAGTGTATTTAAAAAAAAACATCTTTGTTTATTTCTGTGTTTAAATGCTTGTTTATATTGATTCAAAATTATTAGTATCATCACTTATATGTTTATATAAAATGTTACCATTTAGAAACACTTGCAATGGTAACAAACACAAAACATGATATCTCCTTTTATCATAGTAAATAGGAAAACTTTAAAAGTTAAGACAGTATTTTTCCTTACCTAATATTCTCTTCGAATTAGAATGTGTTTGTGTCAGGGGTATTGTGTTGCACCTTAGACTTTCAAAAATGAAATGTACATTTCACTTGGGTGGACTGTAAACTAAATTCAAAACATTATTCTGCAGATTAAATATGTATTTATACAAATGCTATACAGTTAGCTGAAAATGCATTCTGTGACTAGACATGAAGATTTCTCCTAACTCTTTAAATTGAACACCACGTAGTTTGCTTAGTGTTAGTAATGCTATATTCTTGTAAATTAAATTACAATGACTGAATATAGCAACATCTGCAAAATTGTGAACATTTTAAGAAATCTATGACCATATATTAATAAAAATGTGTTTCACAGTGAAATTAATTGTACATTACCAATTATATGAACATCAAAACAGGCATTCACTACTCTGTCACAGTGATCAGCAAAGAAAAGTACATTTTAGACCATATTTAATCTAATAGTGAAAAAGCATCAACGGTGCTTGCATCCTTTTATTGCCAGCAAGAAAATAATTCTACTTGATTACTTGATTAGATCTTTTAAGCGTAAGAGACTCTAATCAACGGTACTCACAGTTGATAGAATAATGTGAAATGCAGGCTAATGACACAATAATAAATACATCTGGAAGTACAGCAGTGAACAGGAAGAAACACATTGACTTCTTGATGTCACTTAATTGAATTTAACATAATAAACTTCTTACATGGCTCCAAAAGAGATATGCTTAAAATGCAAAGGAAGAGAAAAAATATCAATGTGCTTTCTCCCAGTGGGAGCGAATGTTTTTGAACAAGTTTTTGAGTATACTATATTATCTTTAAACTGATACATTGCTAGTTTACCTAGTAAAGTATTTTGTGCGTATCCGTGTAACAGGGACTTATTACTGTTTGAGAAAAACAGCCTCTAAATCCAGCAGTGTGCTGGTTAATTGCACACAGGCAATCAACCAGACTCCACCTTGCTGATTAGGACTCTAAAAAACAGCCTGATGTGAGAAACAGAAGAGAGATTCCTTAGCTCACATTTGGGCTGACAGAAGGAGAAAGAGGACTGCAGAGATTTCCTTAGCCCACAATTGGGCTGACCTGAGAAAAATATGATGTCTTGATGCACACAAACGGACTGTATGCTGACAGAAAGACAAGGGGACAAAACCCCTATACCTGGACACAGAGAGTGCCATAGCACACAAGGATGCTGACCCAGGAGAACAGAGAGGCCTGCAATAACAACAGATACAGATAAGAGATACTGTTGTGTGTGTGTATGTGTATATATATATATATATAACCTAGCTGTAATCAGCTAATCAGCCTAGCTACCCACCCAGTTAGACAGTTAGATAGGGCTGGAGTAAATGTTTATTTTCCAACGTGGAGTAGGCCTTTATTTTGTTTGTTTTTGTATGTTTTTCCTTATTAAAGGAATCAATAAAACCTTGGCTCAATAAAACCAAGATATAATTTCTCCCTAATCGGTCTCCATTAAATGTACCTCTGGACACATCTCTTACATATGGTGGCAGAAGTTGGGATGAGAGGTGGCCCTTGAAGTTCATAGGGGCCCCGGAGACTGTGATTTTTTTTGTGCTTTTGCCTGCATACAGTTTCTGCAAACAGCCTGAGCAACAAAACAAAGAATCACATGCAGGAATGACCTGAATTAAAGGGCTACACATCTAGGCAGGAAAACTACACTGCACTGAAGAAAGCCACAATGCAACAGATTGAGTGGGAGGACTGCAACAGATGTTTCCCCACACAAGGGACTGATGCTGTGACCAGAGTCTACCCCACCACTTGTGAAAGAAAAAAAACCCCACATAGGATGTTAAAATGGCCACCCATCTGAAGTCAAATACAGACTCCGCAAGAATGGGGAAGAAAATGTGTTCCTGGTGTAAAGAGCCCAGCCACACGGAGCAGTGTCCCTTCAGGCCTTATTTGGATGATGAGGATAATCCTTATGAGGCCCCAGAAAAATTAATGCAGTAAGAGGAATATTTTTTATCAACGTGCCAAGGAACTGCAGCAAGCAATGCGCTGTGGTCACAAGGAAGATACAGAAGTTTTACTTGGCAAGGGCACATCCAGTATCACTGATTAGAAAGAATGTGTGCACAGTACTGCTAATGTTTCAAAACCTACCAAAGTAAAGAAGAAAAAGACAAAGTCTACAGAGATGCCTGTGAGAGCTACAAACTCTGCAAGCAAAGTCTGCCCACCTGTAGAACTACCAGCTGGGGTTCCAGCAAATACAGTGAAAACAGCTGCAATAGCACCTCCCGAAGTCAGGAAGAAAAATACACCTGACAGCCCCAAAATGGAGGACAAGATGTTGCGTTCCTGTAATGAACCCTACCCTATGGAAGAGTGGCCCTTCCGGTACTATGAGGTTACGGAAAAGGATGAAGATATCTCTTATGGGGAACCCGAACCGAGTTACACCCACAAAACACCCCAAGGATGGACCAAACAGGTCTCTTTGACCCCGAATATTTCTGCCAGCCAATGCAACTGGAAGAAAAGGCTGGTGGATACAGTGAAGCTGCTTAAGTTTCAAATAAAGATGCAGACCCCAGTATCCCTGATGGGACAGAGTCATCCAAAACAAAAAGGCGGAAAAAGAAAAGCGGTTCTTCACTTACTGTACCGTGGAAGGAACAGACACGTCCGCAGATCCCGCGAAGAGAAAAAGGGGATTCGAGATGCTCTGCAGCCAAGAGAAAATGGAGGATTCGCCACACGGATGACAGAATATCAAGAGGGCTCAAGGCAGAAGTCGTGTAACCCAAAGTAGTGTCTGTCTGGTGCCAACAGTGAGGAAACCTCAACCGACCATACCAGGGAAGCGAAGCCGGAACCAGTGAGTGACGATCCCTTGACCAGCCCTGAAGATCCACTGCAGGCTGCCAGACTTAACTGTGATCTGCTCTGTAAATTATTGAAACAGGAAGCTAATGCCAGCCTACAGAGTGATCTGTTCTCAATCGCCTTTGACTGGGAGACAGTGATGAACACAGAGCGTCGCTTACGTATTGACTTAGGCTTGGTCCCTCAATGGGGCCGGGCTTGCTGCGAGGGGTCGCCGCCGTGATGAGCGGCAAGTTTTTCAAGCAGACCTGAAAATTGAGATTAGAACTAGCGACGGAATGCTAGGCCATGCCCCCCGGCAGTTCAGCCATTGAGGGTGAACCTACTGGGTGATGTCATGGCCGCGGCCCTGTCACTCCCCCGTCACCCCCCCCTGTCTTTTACCCTGCAGCACACTGCAGACTGTGGAAGATGGCTGCACGCACCGCCAGCCTCGCAGGCGCGCATGCAGTGCAGGCAGCAGGGCCGTAGCCATAGTGAACCGGATGACTGCGCTGAAGACAGCAAACGTTACTATTACCGCCATGGATGAAAAGCAGAGCCAAACTGATAGAATGATTGATAATCTGAAACAGAAGTATGAGGAGGCACTGAAAGAGATTACAGTCTCTCAGGAAGAGGTTCGTAATTGCCATAGAGAGGTGGAAGTCTCTCAGAATGAGGTTCATATGCTCCGCATAGAACTGAATGCCCCCACAGAACTGAATGCCCCACCAGGAGGTCAACAGTGTCCGGGGACATGTCAAAGAATGAGGTTCATACTCTCCGCTTAGACCTGGATGCCTCACACCAAGAGATCAGCAGTTGCTGCACAGAACTTGAAGTCTCTAAAAGGGAACTTCACAGTCTCGCTGAGGAGCTGGACATCTCTCAAAAAGCTGTCTACAGTCTTAGTATGGATCTTAAAGTCTCTCAGAAGGAGCTTTGCACCCTCAACCTAGAGATAGAAGTCTCACGCCAGGAGACTGGGAGTCTCAACTCAGAAGTGCGTAAATGGAAGGAGGACTACAAGGAGGCCCTTAATAATACAGAAACTGTAAAAAGAGAAAATATAGTGCTGAAAGCAGAAAATTCTGATTTGACTGACCATGTAAATGAAAAGAATGAAAAGCTCCATGAGCTAGAAAAAATGATTAAACTATTTGAAGATGAAAATTAGAAGCATTGAAGTAGCACACACAAGCAAAGCACTTACTGCAGAACCAACTGCAAGGTCTGCATGCGAACCTACAGATTGCCGAAGAGAAGCAGCGATGTCTGCAGGAAGACATCAAATATCAGTTGAAATTGGAGAAAACAATCACAATTTTTCCAAATGGAGTCTAGTCAGAATTTAATGAGATCGGAAAGACATTCTTAATCTCCCAAAATTGCAGCATACATTATCAATAATAAATAAACATGCGAAAACATGAATAGGGAGGAAGAAAAAACAAAAAAGGAAATAGGAGTTAGTACGTATATTAAAACGTATAATAAAAACCGTATGTTATAATAAAAGATCCATGTCTCCCGTTTTGCTAAATCTATTGTTCTATTTCCTCCTCTGCAATGAGCTATGACATGTTCAATACCCTTATAAATACGTCCTTTAGGGTTAGATTCATGGCATGTTTTAAAGTTTTTAGGTATACTATGTGTTAGTATTTTTCTTCGAACATTAACTATACTGTATGTTCTAAAATGCGAATTTGCAGGGCCCTTGTGGTCCTTCCTATACTGTATATTGTAACCCACAAGGGCACTCTATTATATATATTAAAATCCATTCTACAATTCAGATGTTATTTAATGGTGAATTCCTCACCAGTTACATTTGATTTTAAAATATTCTTATCTTTTTAGAGGAAATCACAAGTTTTGCAGTTTCTACAGTTATGACATCCATTTGGTAACTTAAGGCAATCTCTTGCTTGAGATTTATTTTTCTTTAATGGCCTACAGTAAAAGTACTTGGTGCTAATTTTTTTGAGATTTTTGGCTTTCATAAAAATATTGTTTGGTCGTTGTTTGAAGGTTGATAATGTCTTTTCCAATCTTATTCAATTCTGACTCCATTTGGAAAATATTGTGATTGTATTCTCCAATTTCAACTGATATTTGAAGTTATAAACCACCATTTGATCTATCAATATTATATATATTTCTATTTTTTTATTACATTTTTAAAAATATTTTAAAAATATTTGTAAAACTATTTTTCTACTTGTACCAGTAACAGCTCTTGAAATTATATATGTAACAATCTTGGTCCCAGTCTCCCAGTCTATCTGGTTCCAGGTTTGTTTATTTCCAACTCCACTATTTTATGATTTGATTTTATGAATTAAGCTATACTAAATATACATATAATATTTATATAGACTAAATTTATATATATTATCAGTCTGGTAATCTTATTTAGCTTTTAAACCTTAAAATGGTATCTACATTTCTTAATTAATTGTCATATTTTTAAATATCATTTAAAAATTAATTTAAAAAAAATTCTCCCTGAATAAAATTCCCCACTATTTATCCATTTATTTAGTCATATGATGTATTTACATTTGTAAAAGAATGCAATTTTACAAACATTGCTATATCAAATAGATAACACACAAATTCATTGTTTAATACATATTGTTTATTAGTACTTTGTAATTATATGTACATATTAGTGAAATAACACTATGACCAATAAGGACATGGAAGGGGCTATTTAGGAAGGGTCATCAGACACACCCAACATGACCCCTGGCTACACAAGATACTATTTTTTATACTAATAAATCCAGTGAGCTTGAAGGCCCAATATTTTTACATTCTAATCTAAAATCCATATCTACTTTTTTCCCTCTCATGCTAAGGGTAATGTTATTTAATAATTTTACAAATTAGTGTGTATGAATCTTAAACAGATGTGTGTGGGTAAATGTTTTAAACATTTACTGTAAAAGAACAAAAGGGTCTAGAGGCTCTTATGAAGAACCCCAATATAGTTATTAAATCAGCTGACAAGGGGAGCAGAGTAGTTCTGCAGGTTAGAGATCAATATATTTCGGAAGCAGAAAGACTATTGCAGGACTCTATTTCCTACCAAACGTAGAATAAAGACTGTGGGCCTCATGCAGAGAGCAGCGTTATCGTGGAAAGCGCCATTTTTTGGCAAAATCTGCCTTTAGAAAGGCAGGTACTGGCGAGTTTTATAAAAAGCGCCATTTTTTTTTTTTTTCCTTTCAAACTCGCTGCACGACCGGCGAGAAGGTAAATTTCTCCAGTTGAAAAAATTTCCCTATTCAGAAAGGCGCGATCGCCATCTAGTGGCTGATCGCGCCAATAACATGGAGAGAAATTCTCAATTTACCTCCGCCAAAAAAAGTTGGCAGGAGGCTGGCCAGAGGGAGAAGAAAAAAAAAAACGCGATTTTTTTCCCAACAGTTTCAACAGCGCTAATAGCGCTTATAGCGCTGGTTGAAACTCTCCATATGCAGAAAGGCAGTTTTCTGCCCTTTCTGCATATGGAGAAAAAAACTCTCCAAAAAAGCTAAAAATTTTCCCCCTCTCCAATTCTAAAATTCGCTGCTCTCTGCATGAGGCCCTATATTGGAGAATGTCCTATCCTTTTAAATATATTCTAAAAAAAGGCATATAATAATAAGAATATTTCATAAAAGGAATATTGAACACCAAACAAACTCCAATTTATTATAATTTGAAATCCACAAGTTCCTCAGAAATCCCGCAGGTAGACCCACCAAATCTGGGATTGTGTCCCTTCCAGCAAATGTCACAGTACATGGATTTTTATTTACAGAAACAGGTGATATTATTGAAATCGCACTGTCAAGACACCACACGTGTATTACGTCTACAGGATTTAAAATGGGATAATGATCTATTTTAGTTTACATGTGACGTGCAGTCTGTATACACATGCAATCCATATGAATTATGGCTAGAGACCATATGATATTACTTACGGCTGTCTTTAGATATGGCTATTTAAGATTGTATACATTTTATCCTTACATACAATTTTTTCGGTTTCAGCCTCAATATTACTTACAGTTACATACAGAGTCCAAGAACCCACTGCACTCTCCAAGTATAAAAGGTATAAATGTAATCCATCAAAATACAACACCGTTAAAAACAGTGATGTTTTGAACCTACATGGCTCTTTGTTAAACATACAAAATCAGTGTCACATACACTCACTATTTATAGAGAACCAGAGTGCAGATTTTGGAGCCAAAATAATCAATTTTCTGTTTCTAAAAAGTAAAGCAGCCTAATAGTATCAAAAGACCCCTTAGCATTTAGTAAAATAACCACTACAGTGTAGAAGCCTCATAGTACCAACAGATCTTTTAGCATTTGGTAGAAACCCCACTAAACGATAGAAGCCTCATACTACCAAAATACCTTTTAGCATTAGGTCAAATCTCTACTATACTGCAAAAGCCTCACAGTTCAGGCAACATTTGGTGTTAAAGCATACTTACTGTTATATGCTGCTGAGTACTTATATTTTTTTGTTACACAGTTACATACAGGTATGCCCATGGAAACCAGATTTGTGCTGAGTTTTGCAAAAAAACAATTTGAGAAGATTCCCATATGTTGAATAAAAACCCCATTGATCCAAATCTGGTCTTCTGTGGCCAATATATTGATGATATTTTAATAATTTGGAGAGGGAATAAAATGGGTATTGACCATTTTATTTCACATTTCAATAAAAATGATCAAAGTTTGTTTTTTACCTCCACTTGTGATCCGCATTTTATCCATTTTCTAGACCTTACATTTTCAGTATTCAGAGTAAAAGTTTCCACAAATATGTGGATTGTAATATTTTTCTTTATTTTAAAAGCAATTACTATAGACATTGGTTGCCAAATATTCCGTCTGGTCAATTCAGATGGATACGTAGAAATTGTTCGACAGATAAACCCTAACTTTAAAATATATATTTTTTTTAAGCTAAGGGCTATCCAACCGGTATAATTAATTCAGCATACTCTGCCAATAGACAAATTAAAAGAAGTACATTATTGGTAGATAGAAAATTAGACCATAATTCATCAGTTGAATATGGAGCTGTCTCTTTTGTTACTAAATTCAATTATGCAGCTCCTCAAATGAGATCAATTATACATAAGCATTGGGATATTTTAAGATTGACACCCTTTAAATTGAGCAGATATTTGATAAACCAGTTTTACTTTTTGAAAGTGACAAATGATTTAAAAAAATTCTCTCTCTCCTACTTCACTGAAGGCCATTGATAGTAATAGTGCAAATACTTATTTAAATTGGTCTACAAAACCCTCTGGCTGATTTAAATGTGGGGGAACAAGGTGCCCTACTTGTTATCACATTGAAAACAAAACATATATTTTTCAATCACATGCCACAGGTCAGACTTTTAATATCAACGGCATCTACATATTTTTTATTTACACGTTGGAATGCAGTCGTGGACTGCAGTATGTTGGATGCACGACTATAAAACTTAAAACTCACCTTTTAGAACACAAGCAAAACATAATAAAAGTTTTCAATCAACATAATGTATCCAGACATTATTACTATGTTAATAATAACGATCCCAAGTATTTAAACATTGTAGGGATACATAGGATCAAGATAGATTCCAAAAATAAAGGTAAAGTCTTCATAAAGTTATGCCAACAGGAGACCATTTGAATTTTTTAATTGAATAAATTTTTTCCAGAAGGTCTCAATGACATGATTGATTTTACAGCTTTTCTGTAATTATAATTGTGTCTATATTTGTATCTTTCATGAATGAGAAAATATGTCTAGTTTTATCTTTGATATTTTCTAAATATATTGTTTACACTTCTAGCTTTATTGAATATATATGCTTTGATTAAAGTAGTGGAGATTATTGCAGTATATATTTTTAAACTCTATTTATAATTTATAATTTGAAATCCACAAGTTCCTCAGAAATCCCGCAGGTAGACCCACCAAATCTGGGATTGTGTCCCTTCCAGCAAATGTCACAGTACATGGATTTTTATTTACAGAAACAGGTGATATTATTGAAATCGCACTGTCAAGACACCACACGTGTATTACGTCTACAGGATTTAAAATGGGATAATGATCTATTTTAGTTTACATGTGACGTGCAGTCTGTATACACATGCAATCCATATGAATTATGGCTAGAGACCATATGATATTACTTACGGCTGTCTTTAGATATGGCTATTTAAGATTGTATACATTTTATCCTTACATACAATTTTTTCGGTTTCAGCCTCAATATTACTTACAGTTACATACAGAGTCCAAGAACCCACTGCACTCTCCAAGTATAAAAGGTATAAATGTAATCCATCAAAATACAACACCGTTAAAAACAGTGATGTTTTGAACCTACATGGCTCTTTGTTAAACATACAAAATCAGTGTCACATACACTCACTATTTATAGAGAACCAGAGTGCAGATTTTGGAGCCAAAATAATCAATTTTCTGTTTCTAAAAAGTAAAGCAGCCTAATAGTATCAAAAGACCCCTTAGCATTTAGTAAAATAACCACTACAGTGTAGAAGCCTCATAGTACCAACAGATCTTTTAGCATTTGGTAGAAACCCCACTAAACGATAGAAGCCTCATACTACCAAAATACCTTTTAGCATTAGGTCAAATCTCTACTATACTGCAAAAGCCTCACAGTTCAGGCAACATTTGGTGTTAAAGCATACTTACTGTTATATGCTGCTGAGTACTTATATTTTTTTGTTACACAGTTACATACAGGTATGCCCATGGAAACCAGATTTGTGCTGAGTTTTGCAAAAAAACAATTTGAGAAGATTCCCATATGTTGAATAAAAACCCCATTGATCCAAATCTGGTCTTCTGTGGCCAATATATTGATGATATTTTAATAATTTGGAGAGGGAATAAAATGGGTATTGACCATTTTATTTCACATTTCAATAAAAATGATCAAAGTTTGTTTTTTACCTCCACTTGTGATCCGCATTTTATCCATTTTCTAGACCTTACATTTTCAGTATTCAGAGTAAAAGTTTCCACAAATATGTGGATTGTAATATTTTTCTTTATTTTAAAAGCAATTACTATAGACATTGGTTGCCAAATATTCCGTCTGGTCAATTCAGATGGATACGTAGAAATTGTTCGACAGATAAACCCTAACTTTAAAATATATATTTTTTTTAAGCTAAGGGCTATCCAACCGGTATAATTAATTCAGCATACTCTGCCAATAGACAAATTAAAAGAAGTACATTATTGGTAGATAGAAAATTAGACCATAATTCATCAGTTGAATATGGAGCTGTCTCTTTTGTTACTAAATTCAATTATGCAGCTCCTCAAATGAGATCAATTATACATAAGCATTGGGATATTTTAAGATTGACACCCTTTAAATTGAGCAGATATTTGAGAAACCAGTTTTACTTTTTGAAAGTGACAAATGATTTAAAAAAATTCTCTCTCTCCTACTTCACTGAAGGCCATTGATAGTAATAGTGCAAATACTTATTTAAATTGGTCTACAAAACCCTCTGGCTGATTTAAATGTGGGGGAACAAGGTGCCCTACTTGTTATCACATTGAAAACAAAACATATATTTTTCAATCACATGCCACAGGTCAGACTTTTAATATCAACGGCATCTACATATTTTTTATTTACACGTTGGAATGCAGTCGTGGACTGCAGTATGTTGGATGCACGACTATAAAACTTAAAACTCACCTTTTAGAACACAAGCAAAACATAATAAAAGTTTTCAATCAACATAATGTATCCAGACATTATTACTATGTTAATAATAACGATCCCAAGTATTTAAACATTGTAGGGATACATAGGATCAAGATAGATTCCAAAAATAAAGGTAAAGTCTTCATAAAGTTATGCCAACAGGAGACCATTTGAATTTTTTAATTGAATAAATTTTTTCCAGAAGGTCTCAATGACATGATTGATTTTACAGCTTTTCTGTAATTATAATTGTGTCTATATTTGTATCTTTCATGAATGAGAAAATATGTCTAGTTTTATCTTTGATATTTTCTAAATATATTGTTTACACTTCTAGCTTTATTGAATATATATGCTTTGATTAAAGTAGTGGAGATTATTGCAGTATATATTTTTAAACTCTATTTGTATGCTTTTTTCTATCATCCAGGGTGGTTACCTTGACGATGTCTAACATCATCTTACCCATAATTTCCCATGAGTGCAATTAGTTATCCCTTTATTTTTCATAAAGTACAAACAATCCTCACTATGGCATGTGCTTCCTTCTTGTGTTCTCTTTGACCTAACATACAGATGTAACTTCCCCTCTGCCGGGGGAAGCAGCTCAATACTGGCCGGGAAATCTCTCTGTGGGAGGTCCAATTCAAACGTAAGCAGCCACAGCTTTTACTTTCTCCAATGCTGCGGCTTCAAGGAGAGTAAATCTTGCTACATTTGTATAAGAATGCAGATGTTCCAATCTGGCATTTAAATTACTGATAATTTGCATACAGTATTTACACATATAATGTTTAAATCTGCATGCTAAAAAATGTACTGTAGGATGTCAGACAGACTGGAAAAAGCTTGGCCAGGGTATTTTTTTAATGTGCAAATGCCTTCAAATTTGTTTTTATATTTTTTTGTGCATTTTTAACGAATACGTTTGCACATGCTCGGGAATGTGTAAACATGCATGAAATTGAGCGAAAATGGCAGTATGAACGGTTATTTGACCAGAGGACAACAACCGCTAATGTCAACATTTTTCACAAAAAAACCCTGCAAAATGTCATTAGGTTAGTGAACAGTAATGATTCATTCTCTAGTTATTATTATATATCAGCTTTGCAGCCATCAATCATTTTCACAGTATCAAGCTGAAGTTGCTTTGATAGTTCTGTAAAGTAGGCAAGCAAAAAAAATGATTTTGCATGTACTGTATATGGATCCCAATTCTATGCCTTTTTCACTCACACTACTAACGGTATGTACATTTCTTAAAAGGTACAGCATCTTTATTAGTGTTTATTATTATTTATTAGTGTTTGAATATACATCACATAGTAATAGTTGTCACTAACAAGTACAGTATTGTTGGTGTGAATATTTACTATATGTACAAAAAAAGAAAAGTGCACAATCAGTAATGTGAAAGCAGAGCCTAAAGAGAGCCTAAAGAGAGCCTAATCAGAGCATCACATTCCAGACGCAAATACAAAATCAAAACTCTTAAGATGTTTAGAACAAAAAACTATATCCTCCCCTCCCCCCCGACACCTGACATTTTTTAGAATCAAAGCCAGAACACCAGACCAAGTGCCATCCATCTCTATTGTGGAGATACCTGTGGAGTTCAAAACTTGGGGTTTTTCTCGGCATTTCTTTTTAAAATAATTTTAGGTTTTTTTAGTTAAATTATTTCCGTTTGTTAGTCATGTTTTATTAAGTTTTGCCATTTTTCTGTTTATTTTCATTTTTTTTGCCATCATTTGGTAAGCACCCAAAATTAAACGAATCAAGTTTTTTCAACCAGAACCAAATCACAAACATTTTTTTAACCAAAACCACGTCCAAAACTAAAAACGAAAAGTTTTTGCAACTAAACTTCCCAAACAACCAGCCACACCAGGTGAATGTTAATGTGCTTAATCTGCACATGGATCGAACATTAAATCGGTATTTATAGGTTTGGCTTGGCCTCCTTGTCAGGTTCCAGGGAGCTACTATTTTTTGAACAAGGGAAATGAGAAATTGTTCAATGTTTTCCATTGCAAATTAAGTTCTGGAGGAGTCTGACACAGTGGTGGTGAACGGTTGGTGCACTTTTTTTCAGTACTGAGCAACTTCTTTATAGACTGGGAACCAGCTGACATAGACATTATGACTAGAAGTAGTTTCTGTCTCCTCATTAATTTCCACTCTATGCAGAACTGCTACTAAACTTAGTGAATACGCATACAAAAAGATTCTTTAAAAGCTAAACTATACCAAAAATCTCTATTCCAACTAGTTGGAACATTACCTCCAAATTCTGAATGATCCCATTACATTTGGGACAGTTGTCAACTCTAGCGTCGGTTAGCAACCATGCTCTGCATCCCCCAATTTCATCCTTTAGCACAAATTCTCAATAAGCATCAACAACTCCCCCATGCTCCTTATAACTTAAACCCAATGCAAATACTACCGCTTCCATCTCTACGGTATCTCCCCTTTCTCAACCCGGAATCAACTGAAATTCTAATTCACTCCCTCATAATATATTCTGTCACTGTTACCTCCTCCTGACTGTTTTTCATCTCTTGTCTAGCCCTTCTCCAGTCCATAAATCATCTTACGCACTACTAGTGCCTCTTATCTGCTTCCCCTCTTTGCCAGTCCCTACATTGGCTACCAATATAACCCAGAAACAAATTCAAGATTCTAGCCCTCACATATAACACTCCCCTTTCTGCTTCACACAATTCACAAATCCTCTCCAAGTACTCCCCAACATTCCCTCTCTGTTCTGCCCATTATTTCCTGATCCGACTTCCTCTTCAGCAACTTGGATAATTAAGCCAATAACAAGGGGGGAGGCAAATATACAAAAATAGGAAAACAATAAAAATACAAATAAACACAAACACTAGAAGAACAAATACATCATTAATCAATTGATGTTGTTGTGCCATTTTATTTGAGTTTTACTTCAAGAAAAAAAGCGAATGAAACTTTTGCTTTATCAACTGATGTGATACAAAGGAGGTATAAACTTCAATTTATCTGGTTGCAAATGATTCATTTGATCCAAACTCTTGTATTGTACATATTTTTCTCTTAATCCTAGGCAGATTGTAAAATATTTGTAATATCATTTTAGCATACATTTTTTCCTTACCAAAATGTTGTCTTTTATTACAAGTGGAGAAAATAAACATTCTTGTATATAAGTACAATGTTGTAAATGCATATTAGGGAGTCTAAGTGATTTCTACCTACAGAATTTCCTATGAGCAATATTGTGCAAGACAATTAGTGAGATCTCCTCAATTTAACTTACTTGCACTTATCTGAGAGAAATGTTATCAGGGGGAATATGAAAATATGCATCTGTCACTTAACTTACACAGTATGAGAGTCCCTAAAAAAAATAGGAAGTGTTGGCGAACCTGGTTATTTCTCAATAATGACTATATAAACAGAAAAGGCTGGATGGAAAGACTAAATTATGGATAAAATATTTATATCCACTGTTAATTACAAACACAAAATCTGTCTCAGCTGAAGTGATAAGAAGACATTCTTGGGCCATGTAGCCTCCAGTTATTTGTTCATTACTTTTCAGTGTTACATCTAAAAAAAATGGACTTTAATTATGCCAGCAGTAGCTAGCAATTTTCTAAACTGTGATCTTACTAAGTACCTTCAGGGGTTCCGGGTTTTAATTTGGATGATCAGAACATCTGCTAACACTACAGATACTGTAGCTTGCTTTGAAAATTTGCAGAACAAAGCCAATATTAACCAGATGGAAATCACCATGCTAGTAACAACAGAAACAAGTCAATGCCAAGTGGCCTTATTTGTAATAATACCATACATGATTGACCTTATTGAAAATTGTGATTGTAAAATAATACTCATAAAATAGCTACAAGCCCAGCCAGAAATGACATTCACACATCAGCAATTGAGCTTCCATGGATCAAAACTCAAACAAAACAGCTTGTTTTTTTTTTGCCTGAAGAGAGGAACAGCATGTTCTTTCAAGTGTAATTCTAAACTGAGAAAGCTGAAACTGGAAATAGCATTAAAGGTCATTACTGATAGCAAGAAAAGAGACACAAAAGTACACATTTTAAAATCAGTTTTAAGAGCTAGTTATATATAGATGTAGCAATCCTAAACTGTACTTACAGCAAATAAGCAGTGAGTGGGCACACACTAACTGCAACTTCAATGTACTTTCACAATCAATGTTGGTTTGCTTTGGAGCAACTACAGAATACAAAAAAATGCAGTGGCTAATATACATCCCCTGTATTACTCTACATTATGCTAAGTTACCTACATTTACATTATATTCACCTGAAATAGAACTACAATGACAAGCATACTGCACATTAATTGTTCGTTGCCAAATCCTTGTGACTTTACATACTGTGCCACAAGCCCTCAAAATTAGTTTGGAAATGGTTCTGTGGAGCATACTCTGGCAGGTATATAAAATCAGATATATTGTTACAGATATCAATTTAAACACCTGAAGCACGTTTCCTTTATGCTGCTTGTATTACATAAAGAAACCAATCAAAATTCACTAAAAAGAACAATACCACATACATACATACATAATAGAATCTTAAGGTTCAAATTCAAATTCTTCAAAAATCCAAAGTTTGGTGTAGCTCTCTCAAAAAGGTTCTTCCAGGCTTTTTGTAGATTAGGATAAGCAAAGGTTTTCTTTATATAGCAGTAAAATCCATTGCAGCAAGGGTTACTAATACCAATGGAAATTGAAGTATTAAAAAAAAAAAAAAAAAACGACAAGTGTCTGTAAATACAACAAAATTCTCAAAGGAAATATAAAAATCACATAGCCATAAAACATAAGCATTATCAAATAAATCTGTCTAAAAAATAATGATGTGGTTACAAATCCTTTTATTTTAATAACAAAATCAAATGAATAAATTAATAAAAATAGTAAAAAATATATAAAATATATAATTTTTGTTCATATAATGTCACTAATCTGATTTTGAATATGTAAACAGATATTCTGCAATTGGAGATACAATGATAGAGTGGGGTGTTTTACAAAGAATCTTTCTAGAGCAGTGGTATTTATTTATTTATAAAATGTTTTACCAGGAAGTAATACATTGAGAGTTACCTCTCATTTTCAAGTATGTCCTGGACATAGTTAATGACAAATAATACATGGTTACAAATACAGTTACATCAATGAACAGGGTATGTATACATTATATACAATACATTGCATGCACAGCTAGAGGAGATGTATATTATAGGCGTATGTAACAGTTACAGACCAGATTAAAATGTGAGACAGTCTTAGTTTTGAAAGAACTTAAACTGGTGGAGGATGTGAGAGTCTCCGGTAGGTGGTTCCAGTTTTGGGGTGCACGGTAAGAGAAGGAGGAGCGGCCAGATACTTTGGTAGGCAACATGATACACTTCAAAGGCATCGCCTATATATATATGATGTATAGGCAGAAGGGATGTTTCAGCCATGGGTAGAAACTTCTCCCTGTCCCCTCAAGTCAGCTTCTGACTGCTGGTCCACTATTGAATACTGTCCTGCTTCTCTCCTTACGCTTGGAACTAGTGATGAGCATGGTCATTAGGCAGCTCAGGGAGTGGAAATAAACTAATATTCAGACTAGCAACATTTTCACTCCCTCTGCACTGGGGAGAAAGAGTGGACTGCTGGGGTGGCCAGTGGTTTGGGGCCGCAGGTAAAGCCCCCCAGGGACATCTGTTTCACACCAATGTTCAAAAGCCATCCTTTAAAAATATTAGCTTCTAAAGGAGGCTGCCAGATCAAAGTAATTGTTTAGAACTCTGAGAGTTACATTTTCTAGTCTGTGTATCCAAAATGTTTCCCTTTGACAAAGCTTTGTAAATTGGTTACCCCTTCTTTTGCCTGTGAGTATCACTTCTATTCTGTTTAATAAAAGCTCCTTTGGTCCTGGTTCTAGATTTCTAAAAAATGTTTGGATAGATTGTGCAATAGGTATCCCTTTTCTATATTTCTTTTGTTCATTCTTTCCATTTTCAACTATACAATAAAATAATGATTTAAAAAAATATCAGTGTTTCTCTTTCCACCTTCCATAGTCCATCATGCAAAATGTCCTTATCAACCTTTTCAATATTGAGTTACGTATAATAATTCATTATCTTAATGTAACCCTCCCGGCTCGGCTTCTAAGGAGGTTACAAAGATGTAGGTACAATTGGCTGCTCAGTATGTATTATCTTTATCAGGGGTGCAGATCCACGCAGGCTGGGTGTACATGCAGGAGGTAATGATGGGTGCATGGAACTTTGTAGTCAAGAACAGCACAGGTTTTATTTATAATTTATTAGTTACAGTTTCTTCTCCAGGTACATTACTGCATTCCTGAAGAGGTACATCCCTTGAACAGTTAAACAGTTGCATGAACATACATTAATGGGGTATTTTATGACAGTTTCTTTCAGGTTCTCTACTTGGGCTACCCTACATCTTCCTTCTGGAGGTAACAGATCATTTGTACTCTGTCTTGTTCGGTCCCCTCTATAATGCTTCCTGGCTGGGGTGACACAGATTATATTTCACTTGGACTGGCCCACATTCCCTTCTGTGGCGAGCGAGAGTCCGTATACCACATTTATCTAAATTGCGCCAGACTGCAGCCCCTCTTATCCACCTTGAGGAGCCTTCTTCTGCAGTTCTGGCTAAATTTTTCCCCTCATCTTTTTATTTTTGGGTGCCCAGTGTCCCGAGACAATAAGCCTAGGGATCTCCTAGTCAACCTGCTCCTGGCAACGGCTAAGGTAGCCATTTACAAGACCAGGAGGCAGCGTTTGGAGAGGGGGGTCCCAACGAACATCGTGGCAGTGTTCCGGGCGCTGGTGCACTCCCGTATCCGGGCAGAGTTCACGTACGCCGAGTCCGCTGGGACGGTTTCGGAGTTTGCCTCCCAGTGGGCGTTAGGCGGGGTGCTCTGCTCGGTATCCCCCATCATGGGTTCTTTTGAGTTAACCCTTCTTTTTTAAGTGCACTTTTCACAGTGCACTTGTTGGTTCCCTTTATATTTTTATTTGACTGGTTTTTCTTTGTTCTACTTGGCAACAAGTAGAATTGCTGTTCAACTGAATTGGCCGGCTTCGCCGGCCTATCAGTTTTAAACCAGATCAAAATAGACCCCATCGTATAGCCTGTACTTCACAGCCACACTCCTTCTAGGGAGACTAACTTCAAAGGATACTTCTCTACCTATAAAACAAAGAAAAGGGCTGCCTACCCGGTGCTACTTATTAACATTGCAATATACAGGTGAGACCCTCCACTGTCCCTCCTCCAGGGATCTGAGAGCGGAGCTATTCCCCCTCCTTCTTATACTCCCTGATGACATCACCAGTTGCAATGCCTACCGTGGGAGGGACTCTAATCTCTTACTTTATGGGACAGATCCAATACTTTCTAGAAGAGGGATGTGGCTAGAGCTTCCTGCCCAGTAATTCTCCACATATGATGAGAAACACTGTAGTTGCTCATACAGTTAACCCCTTAACTGAACATAGTACCGTAACTCCCAAAAGGGGGTTACATTAATATTTTTTTATCTCTCTTTTGCCGCTTCTTTTCCCCTTTCTTTCACTTTGAAGGATTTAAAATAAATCTGTTATTTCCTTCCACAGATCGATACTGTTGCCTCAGTTTTCTCTCGCTCTGCCCCTGACACTAGGTTCCAGATCCACAAAAGGTGCAAAGACTTAAGCACAATTTTGTGGATCTGAGCCTGGGTGATTTGAGCTGGATTGAAGGCAAGCCAAATCATGTGAAAGAGAATAATCTATGCACGTCTGACCATTTTCAGCACTGGATGGGAATAAAAAAAATCATACTGCATTATTCATCACGTAACTACTAGAAGGTGAAGTTATAAGACGCTTTTAAAGCAGAGGAAAGCTATTGTGCATTTTATGTCAGCTGTTAGAAGCCTACTTTCCCCCCATGACAGATATGTTCCAAATTCATTATACAGTCTTATTCTGCCCTTTGGAACAATATTCAATTTGGACAGGTAGGTAACACAATTGATCGAGTAGCAAATGTAATCATTCTTCCACAATAAACACACAACCCTCAATCAGAACAATGCATGAGACACAGAAATACATAGACCTAAATTACCACATCAGATAAAACAAGTTAGCAATTGTTGAAATTAATCAAAGATAATGCCTAATCTATATGCCAACATGTCTATTTGGGACATGAGGGAAGTGGGGGGTGAAATTGATTTATATGTATATATACAGTATATGATACACACATGTACATTTTTTACATTTAAGCTTTCAGAGATATATATATATGTCTTTAAGGTGGGCAACATGATGATATTCCCACTTTGCACTTGTTCTATTTCACATAATGTGCTCTTGTAATAGCATTATAAAATTGCAACTGATGTATATTCCCCTACAGATGTTTTTTGTTGTTGTTGCAAATTCATAATCAGTGAAGATTTGCAGAAAGACCATTCAATTAAATTCATTAAGTATCTTCTCAGAGTATTTGTGAATACAAATATGAATGCGAATTGAAAATAGGTTCTCCAATCTCTACTTTTCATGATGGTGAGAAACAGGTGGATAATCAATTTAACCCAATCCCCCATATATAAACGTGATAGTGAGACATGGCTAAAACCGCTATTGTGTACGCCGCAAAGCAACTTCTCTATGCTGGAGAACAAAGTAGTCCTATTCATTTGAAAAGACCCGAACTCGACAGCAGGACTAGGAAATGGCTTCACATCAGATTTGATATTGACCTACTGTAAGGGGGTTATATATGACATTTCCATGATGCAAAACTGGTGGTGGAGTCAGGAAACGGCACCTAATGTATCACAGAAAAGAATCCAATTGATAGCAGTAGGAAATTTGTCATTGTTTCATTTCGAGGCCCTGTTTCTGCCAAAGAATTACACCAGTTTTTTCTTGACCCATAAAAAAAAATATGACTCAGCTGATGGACAAGATCTGCAAATTGTTATTTAGATTTATCAGAAGCACAAAGTCAACTATCATTTTTAAAGGGCCCAAACGTTTCACATAAATGAGTTGATATTTTACAAGGGATTTTACCAGTCTAAAAAAAATGGTGTCCATTTTTATTCATGTGTGTGCGACTTAGCAGGATATACCAGCATCTAATGAGAGCTACTCATTGAAATAATAAAGATAGACTAATATTGGAGTGTTTGGTATCTTAAAATATTTCTGTTTTGTATTCATTCTCAGTTTCAGGTAATGCTTGAGTAGGCACAATTTGTTAATTTACACCAACATGCTGTCACACATATTAAAAAACCCAGTCTGGAAGTGCACAAACATGCAATCAAACTGGAGTCAAATGGGTTTATTTATCTGCAGCCCTGCTGCATAATCTATGTTTTCTTCAATGATTTAATACAAAGAGAGAAGATGCCTGAAGTCCCATGGTCTTGTTTTGACATTAGGCTTAATAAAGCATGAAGAACTCATTAATAAATAATGTTTTGCTAGCTTAACATATAAAGCTCAATGCAATGGCAAAGCCTGAAAACAATTGAAATCATGTATGCAGGCAACAGACTTTTTATACTGACTGTGAAATCCTATATTTGTTCTATACCAGGATTACCCTAACACAGTTATATCACAACCCAAAACCCAATGTACAGTACAGTGGCCAAGCACAATAGTATGTGCAATATTAAGAGAACAAAGGAATATTTTCCTAGCTGTTGTGAGTACCATCACAGCTTACTGACAGATGATGCATTTATTGTGAACACATTTTTAGCTATTTTAATAATTCCTAGATTTTTAAAGCAATGAGGCAGCTCAGATTCAATGACATTTGCTGATGGAAATGTCAACAGCATCACCTTAAGTGCAATATTACCTTGATAATATTATAAACCTAGTGATTGTTTGTCGTTGGAATAAATGAAATAAGTGTAGGCTTCTCGGTGGGCATATATCACTATGTGCTAATGTTCATACAGTATTTTGACACCAGATGGCAGGGACTTTCCCAAATAATCAAGGAATTTCTATTGTGAAGTTCCTGCATCACAGGCAATTTATAGAATTAGGCAGAGATACAAAACTTATAGATTGTGTTGCCCAATTGGAGTTATATATCATGTGAGGATGGATAGACTGCTGGATATTTGAAGCATAGGGACAAGATTGCAGTAAACTAAAACAGTTACTTGTCCAACTTTTCGTATACTGTATTTATACAACATTTTAAAATAGAGCCAAATAACTTGTAAGCATGATGTAAATGCGTTTGGTGACCAGGAGCCTGTAAACTTCATAGCACATCTTGATAGGACCTTAATTCAACATTCAAATCAGCACAATAATTTCACATAAAATGAATCTATTGTTTGTTAAAATGATAGAAGATGGGTTGTGACTATTGATTATTTCTGCACACAGTGGCATTTGCTTAGCTTTCTGTAAAGTCTGACAATTGTTTTCCTTTTTCTTTAGATAGATAATTCTATATATGAAATAATTAATTTGACTAAAGGAAAAAGCTGAAATTCAAGACATAAGTAGCAAATGCATTTGTATCTTTAGAGCTGCATCCTGAGACAACAGGATATCATCAATGTATTTAAGCTACTTCATGATAAACCACATTGATAGATTAAATACAGTACATTCACCTTAAAACACCACCAAGTCTGCGGGCAAAAGCACTTTAAGTTTGGCTGGCGTATGATATCTTCAAATACAGTGTTGTATATAATTGTATTATTAGCGAGTAAAGTACTTTGTTGTAAACTGTTGGTTTCACAATTATACTTTTTAAAGAATGCTTCTATGCCTGATACAATTAGTAAAAAGGGGTACTAAGTAATTTAAAATGTATTGTATCATACTGTACCTGTGATCAATATTAGGTAGACAGTCCTATTTGTTCTGCAAAATCGTGTTTTTTCCTTATTTCCTCTAATCTTCTGATAGTCTCTTTTATGGATTACTCATTGATGATTACATTGATAGGAACAGAATTTTGATCTGGTTTGTTTAGTCACAAATGATCTGAATTGGGAGGATTACTAATGAGTATGTTACTGCTCATTATAAACTCCACGTAACGTGATACTGAGAGATTACTTAATGTCAGTTGTAACTGAAAGAAAAATGTATTTTTGCAATATCAGAATAATCTGATGATTAATCATGACACAAATGCTAACCAGTTTTGCTAATAAAAAGCTTATAGTATCAGAGACGTTGTTGTAAATGACATGCTCAATAATAGACAAAGGTTGTGTAATAAAATCATCTGCTACCGGAGCCACAAATGTGTTTCATGTGGCAGAATGATTGCTCAAAATTTCTATAGCCATTCACTGACTGAAAGAGGCAATGTATCAATGCTTCTATTGTTTGGCATACCATATATAATGGATTAATGCAATTTTACAGTGACAATTGTCATTCACATTTATTTACTGTAATAAAATATTATTTGTTTATTTATAACGTGACATTGAACTTGTTAATTATTTCACCAAGTGCCGTGTGATAAATGTTCTATGAGAAAGACAACATTTTAATACTTTGACCCTCCAAAAATAGATTTAAATGAGTCTAATTAGCATACCTCCCAGGTATCACAGGTGTGCTCCTTTTTGTGCACAGGTCTCCACATGTTGTCCAAAGGTGTGTTTGGGGGGGTATACAGTATGCAGTTCTCTAACTAAAAAGAGTCTCTCTCTGATTTTGATCATAGTAAACGAGGAGCCCTGAGTTAATCAGATCTGTGGATCTTGGCCACTGTAAAGGACTCAAGATATTTAATATACACATATTGCCGTTTTCTTTTTTGTTATTATTCATATCAGATTCATTTAAATACTTTTTCAGATCATTTATCTTTAGTAAGATAGTCTTTTTTGATTACAAAATAAAAGCAATTTTGATTATGCCCCGTAGACAACATCTGACAATGCTCATTAGAACACCATCAATAAAAGAACTACATTTGTGGTCTGCTTATCAAAGAGAAAATGGACACATTGATTTTTAGTTAAGCTGTGTATTGATACTTTTTGTTCTGTTTGTACCAGATAAAATCAATATATCTATTCTAAAGTTACTTCTGCCTCAATATCTGTATCTTTTGTATATAATTTGTCGCTTCTAAATAGTGCTGTAGAAAGAAAATGTTGCTGTAGTCTGCTGGGCCATCATCGTTCCGATCTTTTACATTTTATTCTTGAGCTAATTAAAAAACCCTTCCATTTGTATTTTCCCTTCTTTCTTCCATGGGTTACTTGGTGGAGCCTTAAAGAGTTTCCCCTCTGGAGGTCATGTGGTGCACCTCTATGAATTCTGATGTCAAAGGTTTGAGAGGTGGGGAGGGGGCTCAAAAAAATCCTTGCACCGGGGCTAAGTATTCCCTTTTTTTTGTTTGTTCTTGTATAGCGCTGCTAGTTTTACGTAATGCATTGCAGAGACATTTTGCAGACACAGTCCCTGTCCCGTAGAGCTTACAATCTATGTTTTGTTTTTTGGTGCCTGAGGCACAGGGAGATAAAGTGATTAGCTGGATCTTTTTTATATATATATATAATCATGTAAGCAAAAAGATACAGCACACTTGGAGTTTTTCAATGATGTGAATATATTTGATGGTGATTAACATTTCAGTCCCCATTGGGACCTTTGTCAAAATGCAATACAGGTAAATAAAGCATTATATTTAAAGCCCCCAAATCATATATAATATTTATACACATGCTGACTCTGTAATTAATACATATTACTAAAGAAAAATGGAAAACAGTATTTGTAGCTCGAAATCAATGTAATAGTAAATGAGCACCTGTGTCGGTGGGATGTATGTCAAGATGTTAGAGAATGCACATTGATCCCCTGTAGTATTGAAATACCCAGAAGGACTAGATGTGGAAATATTTATAGGTAGGTAAAAATGAAAGCTAAAATATATGATCTAATCATATAACTTACTGCTTCAAAGGAGGGTGGGTGGGCTGTATTTTATGAACAAAAATAAATTCAGTGTTGAAGGTAGAGCTCTTTATTAGATTAATGGTAAAAAAAAGTATTTATCTTTGGCAATTCAATGTTTCTTTATATAATAAAGGGCATGTATTGATGCCAGTTGCAAATAAATTAGTACCAAACTGTCCTTAAGAGCCAAGTAGACTTAAAAGCATCACTGTTTACAGGCTATTCTAATAATAATAATAATAATAATAATAATAATGTTGCTTTTCCAGTTTTGAAGGATTACATATGTTATTTTAGTTTCAAATAATATACTGTTCATGCAAGAGTTAATGAAGTAATTTAAAAAGATATAAAGCCAGTATAACCAACCTCACCCTGATGAAACCCAAAAGGTTGAAATAGCTGTCTGTGAGAAGGTTTACTGGTGATCCACTTCTTTAACCCAAGCTGTGCTGAAAAACTGTGTAATGCATCAGGCATAAGCTTATAGGGGTCCATGTCAAAATGGATTTGAAGCAAAATATGACACCGTGTGCTCAATTGCATGCCATTTCCCAGAATCCCTTGCTGCAGTGGAAGAAGTGGAGATAATGGTGAAATGCAGGGTTGCGGACCTGTCTTAGACATTTGAATGTGCTCACAAGTGATATTTTCATAAAGATTGAACTGAGAAACAAAAAAGTGATCCTGGGGGTCAAAAGTGCTGGATCCCAGTCTTGCATGACGTGTCAATTACTCGATAAAAACAATAAACAATTTGTTTCACATATTACGGACAAAATGTATGACATAAAGCAATTTATTAATTGTGGTGAAATCTCACGGACCCCGCTGAGAACCCAATTTACGCACCATCCCTAAATTGGATAACATGGAACAATGCATACAGTTTATGACATAACATTTGATGACATAACAGTTCATAGCATAATAGTTTTAACCAATGAGGTATGTCTGGATACGTCTATTAACATAGAGAATCTATACCCCCTTCAATAATAATTTTTGGGGTCAGGTTTCTTAACTAACCTGCCCTCTCCATTGGGAACAGTAATGGAGTACACCCTCCATATAGATGTTTCTCCCTACCCTCCATACTCGCATGAGATACTGTAACATATTTTCTCTTTGTTGTAATACCTAGAGATACTACACCTGGAGGCTAGGTATTCTAGGACACCTTCCTGCAACCACTCCTCTCGGTTGGCTCTATTTCCCTCATTATGGGCTCAGGGACACAGGGGTAACCATACCCATGGGACTGACGGTATCTCTGAACTATTAATCAGTAAGCCCAGCTGAGTTTGGTTAAATTACGGCCACAGGCCTGGCCCGGTAGCGCCCAGAATAGTGGTTCATGAGTGGGATGTTCTTGGTAGATTAGAGTTAAACCGGTTGGCTATATCAACCCAAGTTTAATTTCCCTATCCCTTCTTCTGAGGGCCTCTGCCATCTCTTCTGCAGAGAACTCTCCTTCCTCCCACCAATGATCCACAATATCCCTGCTAAACAGCAAGAACCGTGTCCGGTTCATATGATGAACATACCTTTGAAACATGGGGTCCCGCCACAACACTACCATCCCCGCATTTGTGTTACACACAGACACATCAGACTTGGAAGTCGCCCTAGAGGGTGTTTCTGATCTTTCAGAACTTTCTGACTCTAATCTGCAGAAAACCACTTACTCAGCCATCCCTACCCCAGCAGGATCACCATCAAACCCAACCCAGTTTCTACAGCTCTCGGAAGATTTAGTTACCCTCTGATTGTCCTGGGTAAGGTTTGTGGAAGCCTTAAGCTCCACAAGGTCTGTGGGTGTCAGTCTCGAGATGTCTACCACAGCCTGTTACCGCCATTGCTTTGTACTTATTAGGATCCTAAGAGGCCTTACTCCCTCGGCCTTGGTGCGATCGTGGTGCCGCTGTAAAGACAGGTCAGTCGGGGCCTTACTCACCGGAGCGGGTATAGCAAAGTCCTCTTCCGCCCCGGCGGTCGCCTCCACTATGACGATATCCAGTTGCACCTGAAGAGTGTTGATATTTGCGGTGTGGAAATAAGTACCGGCGGTAAACCTTCTCTGAAACCTGGGAAGGAAACGCATCCTCACCGCTCCGATGGTCCTTGGCATCCACATGATTCTCCTGGCCGGGAGCAGGCATGTCCGAAGCCTCTTGAGGAACAGCCAAAGCTTTGGCGCTCCTCCACTCCGATTACACTGTCGCCTTCGAAGACATAACCGTTACAGGACTCAGCTCCCGTTCGCTCTTGGGGATAGGCGTCTCCACGGAAGCAGCACTTGTGTGACACTCAGGCCAGAGCATCAGAATGGAGCGCCCCCCTTCACTGTCATCCGATGTCACAGTGGACACGCCCCTGGGGAAGAGGACCAGGACACAAGTGGCTCAGCCTCTTCCCAGGCTGTCACCTCACCGGATAAGCCCTTTTCAGGGTCTGGAACAGGAACGCACGGGTCACTTGGAGCGTCCACTCCTGAAGCTGCGGTCCAGTTCGCCCGCCTCTGTAGATATGCCGCGTATTCCCTTTGGGCCGGCAAGGGTGGCGGCACCACTTTTTGCTTTAGGTGGGGAGCACCACGCCGCTGGCACTTGGATGTTAGGTTCACCTCTCGGGAAATCACAGCGGGGGCAGTGGCAGTGCAGGAAACTCTCCCCTTTCTTGAATCTTGCAAACTTCTCCACGCTGTCCTCCCGATTTTGGCGGAAACAGTCATTTTTCACGCGCTGTGGCTCCTCTGGTGGGGAAGGTGGTCCCTTACTGGGCAAGAATCCCCTAGGACGCTACATACATGAACAGCTCAAATATCGCACACTGTGGCTCCTTGTGCTGGGGACCGCTATCAGTAATGTTGTAGCTCCTCAAACAGAGGATCTGGCGTCCTGACTTTCAAGAGGCCCCCTCGGACACTACCCACATATACCGTTTGGACTGATGCTATAGTCCCCTTCCTGAGGTTTCTGGGTCCCCAGGATCCCCAGGCACCCTACACATCAGTGAGAAAAAAACCTTAAAACAGCGCTCTAATGGAGACTTATAATAATATTAATCAAAAACCAAAAAACAAAGTGAATAGTGACTCAGAATGTGACTATGAATATATAAACAATAGTAAATATATAAAGTGCAACACAAGTGGAAAATAGTGAAATAAAGAAATGCTGCTCAGAACCCTTGGAAGGATGGTTCACAGGAAACCCTCTTGCTGGAACGTGTGGAAGTTTAAGGGGAGCGTAACTCAATCAATGTTTGTTTGTATGTGGAATGAAAAAAAGACACAAAATAGTGCAACAATGTCTTACAAAGATAATTCAAATTCTGCAGACTTCTATAAATTCAGGACTCACATTTCTTCTGAAAAAATCACGCAGGTAGCCCAAACTCAGGTGGGCAGTGATGGTGAGATAGGTGGGTAATGATACAGTGGCGGCCAGCATAAATCTAATGCGGCTGCCTCAGCGTAATTTCGCCGCTCCCCGTTCAAATGCGGGCTTTTTTTTTTTTTGGCGCCACAGGCACCTCCATTGTTCAGCGCATTAGCGCTGAATGGAGAAAAAGGGCCGCGCGCGGCCTCAAGATGCAGCTGGCGCGGGCCAATTCCGGCAGGAAAATTGAAATAGCAGCGAAAAATGCGGTCAAGCTTTAGATTAAGCTTGGCCGCAGCAGTACCTCTTTCTGTGCTTCGTAATCTTACGGATAGACTGGCTCATTGTGACTGCATGTCACTCAGGATGAAAGGCGACCAACCATATGTGGGGAAACGAGAAAGCCAAACATAGTGTGTACCAATAAAGGTATAACACTTTAATATCTAAAACCATAAAGATGTATGCTTACATCCATAAAACCATATAAAGGGCACATACGAAAGCGAACGCTGCTTCCAGGCTCTCACCCCTCCACACAGGTCTCCCGTCACGTCACTTCCGGTTCTCGGCAATGCACTTCCGGTATCGCGGCGCTTTAGAATTTCACCGATTGAAGGGGACCTCAAGTGTGGACAGGTACAGGTGAGTGGCATCAGCACGGCGCTTCCGACTCTAAGCGTTTCGCTGTCTGTCGCTTCGTCAGGAGTCTTAACTTCCACACCCTACACATCAGTCCTTAGGATGGCAGGAACTAGCACACACTAGGGAGCAGCGCAGGCTGCAGTTCCACTGGCGGGGAAGTTGGTCCCTTGCTGGACGCTACACCTGCCCCACCCCCCCTCATTCATAGCAGGAGTGTACCTATTTTCTCTAACTGTAAAAGCCTGTTCGGATAGGAGATTTTGGAGTGCCTCCAAATGTAGCAGGTGTTCCCCCACCCTCTGGGAGATTTCATTGTTACCTGGTGTTGTTGTGCCGCTCACCTGCTAGGCTTACAGGATACTGAGTGTCCGCCGATGGTAGTGGGGACGAACAGGACAGGCTTTAGGGTTCCTCTCAGTTCTTCACTTGGTGCAGCGCCTCCATCTCCAGCAGGCCCCAGCAGAACTGGGTGCAATCCCTGCAGGAACCCCTCTTGTACTCCCCCTGATTAACATCAGTCTCAGGCAGGAATATAAAACAGGAACAGCTCTTTATTCTCCAACAGCACAGCAGTACAGCATAGCAACATGTAGACTACTTTCTCTCTCTCCTTGGTCCCTGGAATCAACCCAAGTAGCTTGAGGCCCTAAAAGGTCTATCCTTAGCTCCCATAGCCTCTGGTGGAATATGTGGTAGTATCCCACTCCCCTGAGGGAGGGGAAGGAAGGGGGCCAGAGTCCTGGCTCCACACTTCCAACAACTCAGAACCACTAAATGTAGGCCTTGCAGCTCCTTTTGTACCCAGGGGGAGGGTCCTAGGTCTGGGCCCCTGATAGGGCAGCACACAGGTCTTAGGCCCACCCTGTCACTCAAGGGAGTTGTTTACTGCTGCAGCAGCAATGGCATAGATGTAACCCTAACACTGCCTGCGCTGGTACCACGGTTTATGTGTTTATGTGTTGGGTAGGGCAGATTAGTAGCCAGGAGGATACATGGAAAACAAATAACATGGAAAACCATGTTGTATATTTATTTCCATTATTTGTAATACTTGTATTAGTGAGTATATATAGGCGCTAAATGTATTTGTTTTCTATGTTATCTCTCTGACCAGGTGAGTTTAATTTGGCAGCCGCCCTCTATTCGCATTACTATGAAAATTTAGGGATTATATCTCTATATATTATTTGTGACTTTGTTTGGTTTTAGCGCTACCTGATTTTTTCTATTTCAAGAGGATACATAGCTACATACAGTATAGGGAGAACAAAGCATTCCAATTACATAGCCTTTCTAAACACTTCTTTTACAGTACGTCCATAATTCTAATTAGAAGGTCTGGTTAGAGGGGGTTATACATTTAGAAAATGTCAAATATAAATTTTCTGGATCTATGAATAACAGATACTTGTCCCCAAACGTTTTAACATTGATATTGATCTGACAGCATTTCTAAATCCTTAAAAACTGTTTTAATTATTAAAATATATATATAATTATTTTCTAATTAATTGTATTCATTTTATTATATTCTTGTGTATATATATATATATATACACACTCTTTCTTCACTTGCTTTCAGTTACCCTTTGACACCTCTAGCCATAAAACACATCCACACGGGGGAAGGAACAGCACAGATAACATTCCAAGAGACACTGTTTGTAAGTTATCCTTGCTTCATTCATTGTAACATCGCCGGAAGAAGAGATCAGTGTATCTCGAAAGCTCGCACAAATAAAAGCATTTCGTTAGCCACAGAACGGTATCATCTATTTATTTTTTGATTATTGAAGCTCGGCTAACACGGTACTGATACCTCTACATGTATATATATATATATATATATATATATACAGCTCAACCCCCTTATAACGCTATGCTTGGGGTCCAAAGAATCACATGGCGTTATAAGCGGATCGCGTTAGAAATAATGTACAATTGTATGCATTGTACAATAAAGTATTTAAGATACCAATAATCGTGTTGTAAAGTATACATAAATACGAAAATTGGGAGCCACACTTGAATCACGTTTTAAGCGGATTCGCATTGTAACGGATCGCGTTATAACGGGGTTGAGCTGTATATATATATATATATATATACACACACACAAACACATTTCTAGTTTTGTGCCGATGACCTTTTGAGTATTTATTACCTTTTATTATTGATTTTATAATTATATATTGTGTATTGTTCATTGTTAGTTTTGTGCACATTGGATGTTTTTTTGCCAGATACTGATCAAAATTATTGTTTCTTTAGAAACATTTTATTTATTTTCAATTGATGTTCCATTTTGTACATTAAGATAATCATACCCCATTTAGTAATCACAATGATTTTCTGCATTTTATTCTAACACACCACCTGCCTGTGTGGTATTTAGAATCTATTATACTCCTTTTATCTCTGAAGCACACATGGGATATTTTCTTTTGCTTTGGAAAGTAGTTATGCATGCACCAGTGCCAACTTTGTATATTGATCAACACTTTCTTAATAATGTTCTTAATCAGATATTAATTAGACTAAATTATACTCATCCCCTATTCATTAAACACGCTAATCTTAACGGCAGGAATTAACGTTATGTTTGTTAAATTATACTGTACTAAACCTGGCATTACTCCCACCCAGACCCCGAAATAGGGCTTGTGGAGGATAAAAAATTGGAAACCCATAGCTAGCTGACAACTAAGGGCTACAAAGGGGTCAGTATATACCTAACACTAGAGATATGTGAATGTCTCGAAAAGTGGAGAAATGTATAGTTGTTCCAAATTTAGCACACTTTTTGCAAATATCACACATTTTTACAGAGAATTTGCAGTTCCGCCAAGAAAATGTGTCGTTTTGCCAAAATAACCCTCAGTTTCGTAAAATTTTAAATAGGGGAGGAAAGGAAAGTTAATGCAAAATTTCAGGGTCTGGATTAGAAAAACTTGGCAAATCATTTGCAATCATTTGTGGCTAACAAAAAGACACATTTGCCTGGTTCGCAACCTTGGGCCAAAGTTTCTAAGGGGTTAATATATTAACAAAATAACTATTTATTTAATTTACATTTATAATCTATTCCCCCCCCACCCCTTAGCATTCTCTCCCTTCCAAGCCCTATTTCTTTAGTAGTTGTTTGAAGATAAAGCACAGTAGTGTTATTCTGAAATAATATGATATTAAGGAAACACCAATGAAATGAAGTTATTCATTTATTTAGAATAATCTTATGGAATAAGGCGTTGGCTCAGGGAAAGTAACGGCAGTTCCTGTTTTAGGTAATATCACAGTATTAACCCTATGACGTTTTTGTTAATTTTGTCTAAATCCTGTTAAGAGAGCCTTCCTCTTTGCTTCGGCTGCAGTAGTCCTTTATTTGCTGTCTTGGAGATAGCATTTGAATTGAGCTATTGAAAGGCATATGCAAACTAACCCACTGGGTGCTTCAAAAGCTTATTGGTAAAGATGGCATTGAAAACGTTAACTTAACCTCTCTGTTTTCTTTCCCATTCATTTATCGAGTTGATCTCAGTAAAGGACTTTCTAAAACTTTTGAGTTGCTGTCTTTTTTACCGCAACATAATGGCACTATAGATGTGTGGCTGTCATCTGATAATCAGTCACAGATCAAAGTATTAAACTGAGCTCCTGACATGCATAAGACTCACATACAAGATAAGGTATGTTATCTGGAATTTAACTTAGCTAGAACCATTACACTGGCTGCACAGTGATGGCAGGAAACCTGCTGAGTTCCAGACTGGAAAATGATTGTAATCTGCATTCTCAAATTGATTAGGCAGTTTACTCAGCAGAAACCTCTTGACTACAAATATACTAAAATGACATCCTGCTGTTTTAAATACCTGTGTTGTTTTTCTTCTCTTGAGCAATACCTCCATTCTTTGTCTCAAATAATGATAAAATCATACACGGATACAGTTAGTGATAGAGGAGAATTAGTAGCTTCAAAGAAATTGGCAACATCAGGGCAAAAACAGCTGGATATCCATTATGTAATGTGCAATAACAAAACAGTATTAGGCTTCAACATGTAATATAATGCCATGATGGTAGTTATTTGACTTGAGTTGCAGTATGTACTGTACTGTATGTGAATTACCACTTGTATTATATTGACATGTTTATATGTCTGTTTAAAGCTAAGAAAATGATATGCACATATTCTTCGTGCTTTCCCTGCACAAGTATTTGCGGAAACTAAAATTAAATGCAATTAGTATTATCAAACAGTCACCTCAACATATATAGTGACTAGCAGCATCCAGTGGTTGTATTTTACACCTATATACTATATGTAACACCTATATTTAATTTTTTATAATTATTGGTTTTAACTATTTATCACTTAAATGATTTCTGCGCTTATTTTTCACTTCTTTCACACTCTGTGCAATAGAGCTGGATTGGCACTATTGCAGTTCAGTACAATAGGGACCTATGACTCATTCCTTTGCTTTTCCTGGGAGTCAAGCAGGTCTAAGATTGCAAAATCTTAAGGTAACTAATGATCGGAGCCAAGTGAAAAAAACTTAATTAAGAAGTTTCTTAAAACTAACACTGCCACAGGCCAAAAGGTTACAAATGTTATTTTAAAATCTAAGCCCACTTATCTTGGCCTAATACATAGGGCTATTTATAAAGCCTAAAAGTCTTGGAGACAGTATACAAGCAACAATAGAAGTTAGGGAGAACTTTGAAGTCCCATATAGCACCATATTTACTTAGCAGAGCTATTTTATAAAACACCTTGCCCCCTGTCTTCAACTCGAGAGAGTGTGTTATTCAATAGCACCACTTAATAAATATGTGTTATATTGTCATGTATGTAAAGTGAAAATGTACTTAAAGTGAAGCACTACCCTTTTCCCACTTATCAATGCATGTACTGTACTGCAATCATCATATACATGCATAACTGATGTAAATAACGCATTTGTAACAGACTCTATAGTCTCCCCGCTTGTGCACAGCTTCGGTACAGGTAGGGAGCTGGTATTGCTGTTTAGGACGTGACGACAGGCGCATGCGTGAGATGCAGTTTGCCTATTGGGCGATATGTACTTACTCGCGAGTGTACTTAAAGTGAGTGTCCTTAAACCGGGGTATGCCTGTATTGTGTTTTGTGTGTATACTGTAGTCTGTAATAAATAAAAAGAAACTGTTTGGCAATATCCAGACCAATTTAGATATCCCAAAAATTACAAACAACCTTTGCATTTTGCATTAACCTAACATATTATAAAATGATCCACTCATTATTTGTTTTTGAGTCACATTTATACAGGAGGATTAATTGTGAGTAAGTTATGAATTTCTACAAACCACCCTGATGACTGCAACTTTTAAACTCCTGCTACATAATTTTTACAATTAGCCCCTAACTTGTCTCAATAAAGCAGGTAATGTATTTTCTTTGATTGTTGTCAATGCTCTTTTCACAATTAGTGTTTCAGGCCCAAATTGGCAAAACCATTACAATATGTCTGAAATTATAAAAATAAATTGTGGTTAAGATGAGACTCCAATAAATGCTCATTGAATTGGGGCTTAATGCTGCCAAAGAGTAAAAAAATGGATAATCGTTTAACATGCATCTAATTGCATTTTTGTGGGGCTTTATTCATAGCTCCTACAGCCTGAAATAAGTAAATACAAAAAAACCTGGGAATTATCCAAGGTACTGAAACATAAGGTTGCTCATTTATATGACTAAGCCACTTGGAATGTATACTGTTCACTCCTGTTTTGTACCAAAACAATCAAAATGCATACAACTACAGAATCAACATTGTAATAAGGTATTTAAAAACCTTAAGAAGTACCCAAATCATATTTGGCACAATTGTCAAAATTTAACATGTTAAAAATGGTTTATTTTGATGTGTCATTTACACGTACATACAATATGACCTAAGGTAGACACTGTTTCATAGAATTGCCCAAAAACCTATAGTATATGGCTAATACTACAGTATAAGTAGGAAGAGCCATCTGAAAAGCTCAAAGACAGTCTACCTAATGGCACATGCCTATTATAGACATAAATGGAGAATGGAGGAGCATAAAGGAGAGGAGAGGGTGTTGGAGAGATAACTGCTAGCGAGTCTATGACAAAACCAGTGTCAGCTGCATAATGTGCAGTGTTGTGGGCTTCGGCATGGAGTGTGCTGGTACTCACGATGAAGCCGTCCTCCTTTGCTCTCACTCTCTCTCCCCGTGTCACGTGTGTCAGAAGGGTAAGTGACGTCACTCCCCGGCGCAGGCACGAATCAAAGCAGCAGAGAAAAAGTCAAAGATCAATGCAGCAGTCGCTCCAAGGTACTCGGACTCACCAGGTAAAAGTTAAAAAACTGTGCTTTATTAGGTTACATAAAAAAGAGGGGACACTCAGGACATACAACCCCTATTTTTGTATGTCCTGAGTGTCCCCTCTTTTTTATGTAACCTAATAAAGCACAGTTTTTTTTACTTTTACCTGGTGAGTCCGAGTACCTTGGAGTGGCTGCTGCATTGATCTTTGACTTTTTCTCTAATACTACAGTATACACTTACCAGAACACCTTCCTACTGTCTCTGTGCGTGCTTCCTACTTACCACTTAGATTGTAAGCTCTTCAGGCAGGGACTCCTTTTCCTAATGTTACTTGTATGTTTGAAGCGCTTCTTCCCATTATGTGTTATTTGTATTATTTATTATTTTATATTATTATGTCACATGCATTACTGTTGTGAGGTGCTATGTACAGTAATGGCGCTATATAAAAGATATATATATATATATATATATATATATATATATATATATATATATACATACATAGTCTTGATGCGTTAAACACCTCTAGCTAAAAAATAAATTTGAAAAATTCCATCTGACAAAGTACTGTACTTTCACGCAGTAAAAATATCATTTCAGTCATCTACAACAATACGAAGCATATACATTTTTGTTTAATGAACATCCTGAAATGTCATGAAAATGGTCTACCAACCTTTGTGTTCTTCTGCACATCCAGAGACTCTTGTGCATCTGGCTGTGATCAGTGGCAATCAGAGATTTTATAAATGTGACACGGTCTATAATTTCCTAGGTTCCTCACGGCTTTTAGTTGAATTCACCAATGTTGTGTAGAAATCACAAAGTGCCATATTGTAGGACAACACATCTCTGTAGCGAAGATTTGATGCTTGATTTGAGTGCCTGAAAAACAATATAATGCATGTTTATATTTTCATTTATACTAAGACAGACTTGTAAAAATTAACGATAACAATGGTGCCGTCCAATAAAATAATTGGAAACTTAACTCTAATGAGCATGCCTGCTCAATCCAAAACTCAACCTTTGAGTCTTGGTAAGTAAGCATTAAACTAAAAACAAAGGGCATCCACCTTATCAGTACAATATGACACATACAAGTTATATATAAAATCCCTTATTTATTGTAAATATAAATACACATTGTGGGGTAGATCCTCAGAAGTCCATGAAATTGGAGCTAGTTATGTGACTATACCTAAATGGGTAATATTCATTAGCTTCCCTGAGTTTAACGCAAATCCACAAAGCTAAATATATGCAAAACTAAGAGTGGTTAGGAATCTCATTAGGATTGGCTTAATGCCATGCAACGTTAGCACTGCCTTGCATTAGCACCAAATAACATGGTGTTAAGCCTGTCTTACCCAAAGGTGGCATTACTGCCATGCATACCCTGAATAGGTGTTTAATTCAATTTAAAAAAGAGAACACAGGAGAGGAAAAGAATCTTGTAAATAAAAATAGGATAGTTAAATCATACCTAACATTAGTCTTACATTTATCCAGACCTTGTAAAATACCTACTTTAGTGTCTGGATGTAAGTACAGGCATACCCCGCATTAATGTACGCAATGGGACTGGAGCATGTATGTAAAGCGAAAATGTACTTAAAGTGAAGCACTACTTTTCCCCACTTATCGATGCATGCACTGTACTGCAATCATCCTATACATGCATACCTGATGTAAATAAGGCATTTGTAACAGGCTCTATAGTCTCCCCGCTAGCGCACAGCTTCGGTACAGGTAGGGAGCCGGTATTGCTGTTCAGGACGTGCTGACAGGCGCATGCGTGAGCTGCCGTTTGCCTATTGGGCGATATGTACTTACTCGCGAGTGTACTTAAAGTGAGTGTCCTTAAACCGGGGTATGCCTGTACCTCCACTTTTAGCTATGAGCTAACTAACGTTACTGTTCTGACTCATGCACGCTGTTTCTAGTGAGTAGAGTCCGACAGTTCAACTCAATGCCTATGCCACACAAAGGGAGGCCTCTTGTATTCTGCCATTTTTATTGGGGGAACAAAACAGAAATAAAAAGTGAAAAAGTACTGATGAAATACACACTAGGGAATGGGAACATGAGATAAGGGAGACGGACTAGGAATGGGTAAATAACAAAAGCTTCTCAAGGGAAGCAGTAGGAGAACAGTGCTGCAGAGAGGCAAACTCTGAAAGGACAGGAAATGACTCAGTCAGAGAGGAAAAAGAGGGTAGGACTGAACAAAGAAACAAGGGGAGGAGCAGCCCAAGTCAGAGAGAACAAGGGGGTTGCCAAGACAACAGCAAGAACCAGAAAAATAACGAACAGAAGACAGAACAGTTATGCTAAATCCCTGCGTTAACTAGAACAGAGGTCTGTGGATATATGTTGCTAGAGGGAACACCTCTTTTGCATATCATTAGCACTAATGTCCATTATAGTAGCGCAAGGGCTCATTACAGCTGAAAATAGCATTTAACGCATCGTTACTGAGCTTTGAAGATCCATGTTCGCACTTAACGATATGTTAACTGAAGTTAACGTCTCGTTAAGTCATCAATGGACCTCTGAGGATCTACCCCTAAGTGTAAATATACAGTATGTATAGGCTGAGGGTGTGTATCGGGACAAAATCCTGACACAGTTTATAACCTGAAGAGCCAGAGGGATGCCTCAGATTACGAAAGGTGTCAAGTTTATCTTCCTCAGCCATTGATGCCTTTTTGCTGTACTTAAAATAAGTTTATATATTATTTCCGTGCCTTGTTACACATTGATGTGAAGAAGAATGCCTTTGTGAAAACACTGACAAACATAATGGCCCAGATTTACTAAGCAGTGTTAAGCTGTTAAGCATCGTACAGTCAATGAATGGACTGCAAAGTGCCTTATAGCTTAGTACCCCTTAGTAAATATGGCTTAATATAGTATGTCCTTGAAATTAGTAATATTGGTGCATAACAACGTTCGCATTAAGTATGCATGTGGCTTAGTGAATAAGGAAGCAAAATTGTTCAGGAATTGTAAAACTTTTCATGTTCATGCTGATTGAACTCCCTGAAAGTAAGCCTGCCCTTTAAAATAATCTATTCATCTCCACCTTCCAACGTCCACAAATCTAACTAAAAGATCCTGTTCTCTGTGTGGAAAAATCTTTAGACATGTTACAATACATTAAGTAGATACACTATATTTTATACTTCAGCATATTCAGTTACAATGGATTAGTCCAGAATGTAAACAAATTGTGTTTAATTAACACTGGAAAATTGTGTTTAACATGTTTCCTGCCAGGGGTCTGGAGTTCATTGCAGAGCAATGGGGAGCAGGCCCCTGTTGCAGTAAAAGGGCTAAAAGATAATTAAAGCAGCACTCCGGGTTCATTTTTTTGCTTTGTTTATTTATTTTAGTTATAGGATTGAAGAAGGGGTCTCCGGAGCTGAACTACATTAATTTACACTCTGAGGACCCACTGCTTCCTGAGATACTTACCTCCGCAGCGGGTACCAGATAGCAGCTCCGACAGGGCTTGTTGGGGCTAAGATAACGGCTGCTTTATATGTCCTGCGTCTTATGGGCCAATAGGAAGCCGTGATATCATCCCTTGCAGCTTCCTATTGGCCCATGAAATGAGGGACATTTAAACATGAAGGAGATACCGGCACCCCCAACTGAGGTAATATCTCATAATATCTCATAAAGCAGGGGGTCACAGAGCTGAAATTAATGTAGTTCAGCTCCAGAGACCCTTGCTTCAATCCTATAACTAAATAAATAAATAAATAAACAAAGCAAAAAATGCAATCTGGAGTGCTGCTTTAAGATTGTTTCACTGTTATCGTGATTTTATTGTTTACATAGTAATTTGGTGTACACAGCAATAGATACATCCATTTCCTGAAGTACAGGATACAATATGCAATAAACCGTATATATTTAATTTTTCCCTAAACAGATTTGTAAAAGTACTTTGAGAAGTATCAATAATAATTGTAATACTTCTAACAAGGAATTGGAAGCTTATTTGAATAGGCTTAACATCACCTTATTTCAAATAAATAGCAATGATGTTGCTAAAATCTTGGCATTACTCTAATCGAGATCCTGAAACAGGGTTTGGGAGGAGTAAGAATACGAAATATAGATGTTAATAAAGAATAGAATATAAAGTTAATAAAATAAAATGTTATCAACTTTTTAAAATAAGTCTTTGTAGACTTATGTTAGGGTCTGGACAAGGATACTGTCAGGTATGACTTCAATGACATAACCATTGTTACATTTTATAGAACTTGGGTTAACATCATGTTAATTAGTCTAATGCAGTTTAGCTAATCTGATCCTTATTCTTCAAGTATTTAAATGAGTAAGATTTTCAGCACTTTGAAGTTTAACTGTTTGCAGCCCGACTCACAAGGCATATTCAACAAATGCTTCTTTAATTTGGACTTCTTAACAGTAGAGCTATATTCAAAACAAATACCCCAACCAAAGTACAATAATGTCAATTATTTTCAAATGTAACCTGCAATATTAAAGAAACTACAGTTCTTAGATACTTTCATCCTTCTCGTGGATATGGAAAATATATTTCTATTTAGCTTACGATATTTTTTTAAATGTTATGACTTATAGCTTGCCTGGGCATGCCCATGGATGATTGTATACATAATAATAATAATTACAACCCTTCAATTAAACAGCCAAGCGAAAGATTCATGTTGTAATCTAAACATGGGACATTACATCTGAACCCTGTAAAGTGAGTCAACATGTCATGAATTAAACATTGAAATTGAAAAGAAAAAAAAAAGTTAACAGATGTGAGTGTTTAATTAAACCCTGAATTAAATTAATTCATGAGGACGAGTTTTCAGTGTGAACTGCTGCTCTGCAAAGTGGTTATGCATGCAGCAGTGTCACCTTTGTATTATGATCAACACTTTCTTAGTGATGCTCTCACATTCACTAATGCCAAATATAGATTCAAGACAGTAACATGCAAAGTGAAAACAGTGACAGTCATAAACTATGCTTAAGATGTCGATGAGCAGATGATAAGCACAAGAGAGCACTGACAATTTAAGTGATCAACAAAACACTGTTGCTTTAATATAACATAACCAGTTTTGTACTTGAGACCTAAAAGACATTGAAGAAATCAAACCAGCAGAGTATACTTGCAGCCCCTTGCCATTGAAAATGTAAATGTCGCACTGTAATGTTATGCCAAGTTTATTTAAATCTTAGGTAACACTTTTTGGTTTTAGAAGTCAGAGACACCAATTGAATCATTCTGGGCCAAAAATGATAACTGCTAAGCGATGCTTCCTGACCTTATATACAAAATGATCCCCAAAGCCTCCAGAGAAACGTATCCTTAAAGGAACTTTAGTTTCTGGGGAATATGTACCAAGTGATGTAATTTGCTCCCTAATGCAATGCAATTTTTGAGTGGCAATTTGCTTTAGCATAAAACATCTCCATTTTTTGTTCTTGGGTTTGGTACATCCAAAACTAATCTTCTGAGCACAGATGTTGAGCTACCCACGACTCAACTGCATTAGGTACAGCAGGGGTGCACAAACTTTTGCCCTGCGCCCCCTGCCTGCTCTCCCCCATTGCTCACACCCCCCTTACCTTGTCTAAAGTGTCAAATTATGCCACGGGGGTCATTTGATGCCGCGTTGCCATGGCAACACAGCGTAAAATGATGCCGTGGGTAATGTGACGTCACGTGACCCCGCTACGTCGTTTGATGTCGTGTTGCCATGGTGATGCGTTGCCCAAAGCCATCTGAGTCAAGGTAAGGGAACTAACAGAGGCCTCGCTCGGTCGCCCGGCATTTAATTTAAATGCCTTTGGGAAGAGCGCAGGGCCTCTGTAAGCGCCGCCCTCCCCCCCAACATTTTTGCACCACCCAGTTTGCGCACTCGTGAGGTACAGTACAAAGCAAACTTTGATTAAATATACACTAATACTGCTCTGAGCAACTTCTCTCCTAATTGCTCCTACAACCATGCCCATTATTACTAATTAACACAAATGGAGAACATTTGATGCAAAGCACCTTCATCCATTTAAGACCAAATGAACTGATGCTTTAGTGACAACTTAATATTAGCAACATTTCCTTTTCCACTTTTATTTGCGTCAATAAATCTGGTGAGGTCTGAGATGCCTTAAGCCTACCTAGCTAATGATTAGAGAGGTGCTAATCTGTACCACGTCAGTTCCTGCAAATCGTATTTTAAGAAAATAAGCAAACTTGAAAATGTTGGAGGGAAGGCACTTTGTTGATTCACAGATTTTAAAATACATACTTTACTTCTCAACTTATTTATGTAAATCTGCATATTTGACACATATCCACCTTTATTCATTACAGTTTTCAGAAAAGAATTAGGACATGTTGGAGGAAAGTGCTCTCTAGACAAGATATTTACAGCCGGAAATATGGCCAGGCTCTAAATATTGGTTACTTTCTACCAGCACTCACAAAGTGTCACTGTCAGCATTATGCTGTCACACTTGTCCTAGTGTTTTACAGTTTTTACACTTTTATATTTTCATTATAAGGGTATCTGGTGTCTGGCCGAATGGCCTACTTGATGGCAGTGACATCAACTTCTATACACCGAGCCCCGTGATAACAGAGGCCCTGCGCTCTTCCCCACAACAATTAAACTGATTGTCGGGGGGGGGGGGGGGCGGGGGTAAGAGCACAGGCCTCTGTAACTGACTCTTACATTGTCCCCCAGCATTTTTTCCTGCAGCATCTCATTGTCATGGCGCTGCAATGTCATATGTCATCACATTACCATGACAATGTGATATCACATGGCACTGTGATGTCACATGGAACCATGTTGCCATAACAATGTGGCACCACATGGTGCCATGTTTTCATGACAATGTGATGCCACATGGTGACAGGTGTCATGTGATGTCATGACATGACGCTACAGTGTCTGAGGAGATGCTGAGCCAGATAAGGTAAGAGTCCCCATAAAAGCCCCTGCACCGAGCTCTGCAAAAGCCAGCCCTGTGACTACCTTACACAATATTAGGTCCTGCTCCAAGAATAGATTCTCACCCCGGCACCAACTCTGCACTCTTGGGGCATCCATTTTAACAACCCAGATATAAGTGCTTATAAATGCTATGTGTGAAGGTAGGGGGTAGCCAGTCTTCATAATAACAATGAAGCCCAACTGGTTACCCCTGAAAGCCGTGGGTCCCTGGTAGCTTAGTAGCAACATAAGCCAGGGACACTGTATGTATACCCTAAATCCTGTCCTGTTGTGTGATAACCTTTTCCTATCATGCGATAAACGTAGGATTTTCAGGAGTGGGAGTTTCAAGAGAGATATTTGGGTCAAAATGTATTTATATTCTGTGTATGAGTTCAGGGGACAAAGTTACCAGTACTCCCGTAATTCTACCCAATGAGCAGCCAGGCTCTGTGGGTACACAAGGTGAATTACACCGGTGCTACGCAGTGTCCCCCAGAATCCTGGTTTCAACCCAAAGAATCCCAGTCACATTCCCCCCACATATATGATGTTGCCCTAAGGTTCATAAGTTTATTAAATAAGTATATTGTGTTTTATAAGTTTGTATGAATTTCTATACAGACAGTCCAGTCAATCTAAATAGGTGCCGGGATGTCTGCATAAAGATCGGGGATCAAAGAGGATAAGGGAAATTCAGAGGCGTTGAAAACATTTGGTGAGTGGGGAAGGGTGGAGTACTTGTTCCGGAGAACAAGGACTCTCCGCGTGGGAGCCACTTGGTTTGCCAGACCTAGTGGAGCCTGCCCAGTGGGAGACAATGGGCTGGCTGGGGGAAGCTGCTCGTAGGTACTGTGCTCATATTTCCCGCTCGCCTGGATTTTCGAGCCGGGTCGACACCCCTCCTCCGACGTCAGCAGCCAGACGATCCCCTACTCTGATTGGTTGGCTGAGTTATGATCCGTCCTCTGAGTGGTCGCCAGCCCCTTCTCCATGTTAGACATAGAACACCAAGGTCTATATAAGGGAACTGACCGATCAGAGAACCAGATGAATCCAGGCTTGGGTCGGTAAGGAGCTGGCGGGCTTTTCAAAGTTTCTCTGTTGTGAATAGCAGAGCAATCAGCTTTGTTTTTAGCCAGAGAAAGCTGCCTAGCTGAGACTAAGTCCTGTAATTCGCGGCCAAGTTCTACGTTTTGATTTGCACGCAGTTAGCAGGTACCACCAGGTATCTTCCCGGAGGAAGGTACCGTGAAGTTTCTCGACTAGGAGCGGACAGGGTAAGCCCTCTGAAGCAGGTGTCCTGCACGTAGTTAGGCTAGTATCTCCCCCCAGACCCCAGTTAAGTGTATATTCCTTTGTATTTTGTGCATCATTTGTATGTCTGCTGGTCTCACCAGAATAAATATCATTTTAATGCACTACCTTGTTTTGCCTAGTGAATTGATCCCGAATAGCAAAAGTTTTAAAAGTACTAGTTTCCTGTGACACTATGTATCTAAGTAGATGTTGTCTTCGATTATTGGGATATGTAAAGACAACCCAAGTCCAGCGGTGTCTCCAAAATGTAACGCTTTTGTACACCAATAAGTGAGGCTACAAGGGCTTCCACTAATACCCCTGAGATCCTGATCACCTTTTTAGGGATAGTGCATCATATGTTTCCAGGGTCACCGCCGGTCCGGATAGCCAAACATGAACAATCTCCCTTCTTGCATATTAAATTGTACACAGCAGTAATTGCACCAGGCACTAAGGACTCATTATCAGTCTTCAATAGATGTTTATCTGAGGTCCTTGAGTGGATGAGTGCTAGTTGGTTGAGGTTGAATCCTAATAGGACAGAAGTGCTTCTGATGGATGCTCACCATCGGAAGACAACAAGACCAGCTAAGTCAACCAACTGGACTTATGCTTGGGGGCTCCAAATTCATATTTCCCACTTGCCCGGATTTTCGAGCCGGGTCGACACACCCCCTCCTCTGATGTCAGCAGCCAGACGAGCCCCCACTCTGATTGGCTGAGTTATGATCCGTCCTCTGATTAGTCGCCAGCCCTTTCTCCATGTTAGACATAGAACACTGCGTTCTATGTAAGGGGACTGGCTGATGAGAGAACCAGTTGAGCCCAGGCTTGGCTCAGTGAGGAGCTGGCGGCTTTTCAAAGTTGCTCTGTTGCGAATAGCAGAGCAACCGGCTTTGTTTTTAGCCAGAGAAGGCTGCCTAGCTGAGACTAAGTCCTGTAATTCGCGGCCAAGTTCTATGTTTTGATTTGCTTGCTATGTTCATGTGCGGAATCTTAGTGTTGTCCTTGCCTGTGACTTGACCCGTAAACATCAAGTGTCAACCGTGATCAAATATTCATTCTTCCACCTAAAGAACATAACCAGGATTAAGCGCATTTAATAGCTACAGTACCGTCCAATTCTGTATTGCATCTTTCCTTGTGTTTGGTCTCTTTTATAATCTTAAATGTTTCCTTATTTTTCCCTTTTTCTACCTGTGAAGTGCTTTGAGTCCCATTGGGAGAAAACGCTATATAAATAAAGTTATTATTATTATTATTAATAATAATTGCAGAGAATTATGATACAGTAAAATAGTTTATTTACTGCCAAAGGGACGTATATGGAGTCATACTTTGTTGAAACTAAACGGTAGTTGGCAGCCATCCCAGAATTTAGTTGTTATGGAACTGGTAACCTGCCCAGCAACAACTGACACACCCAATACAGATCTTATACTTCTATTAAACAAATCAGCATAAAGATATAGTAAAACTTTCTTGGATTAGGGTGCAATAAGGGATATATAATAACGCCTAGGACTCAAAAAGAAGCATATAAAATCAACGAGTAAAGCAAAAATAGAAAATGTTACTGAGAAAGTGTATTAAAGGACAAACACACAGTAGCAAAGTGCATCACCAGTGATAATATGTACACAAAAAATAACTCAAATGTTTCTATTTTTGCTTTATTCATGTTGATTTTATCTGCCTATTTTTGAGCGTTTGACATTGTAAGAGGTTTGTCCCCTTCTTTGGTTCCCGTTGCACCACATCATTGCAAACCATCCACTCTACCGTGTTTAAAAGGTAGTGCTGTCTGAAACATATACAGTATAAGGGATATATACTGAAACAACGGGAAGAATAATTTTATATACAGTAGGGTATTTACAATCCCTAAACATGAGCCCTCTTTGCCAATTGTGCACACCCATAGCAATCACTTTGTATTGTATTCTACAGATAGCCAATAATTAAGTGTTAACCAACAGATAAAAGAGAAGAAATAGTAAACATTTCCTCTATTCTATCAAATGACATATATTTCCTTTCCTTTTCTATTTCAGTAACTGACTATTACTTTATTATATCAAGCATTCAAACTTATGAGCAATAATTAGTGCAAATGGCACACAATGTGTGAGACAGTGCAATAATCTTAAACATTCATTGAATTCAGCCGTGTCATCATTACTCTCCACAGAAAGATTTTCTCCCCAGGGAATGCTAATGCAGGTTTTATCTTAAATCGTAATGCAGCTAAGCTCCATTATAGTCATGCATACAGTACAGACTGTAAGGCACCTGTAAATAATGCAAAAATAGATCAATACTAATTTAAAATGGATCTGTGTACTTTAAATTGACCCTGTTCTTACAAATTCCATCATATCCATTGTCTGCACTGCTTCTATTATTGGCTATGTGCATATGAAAACACATTGAGTAATGTTAGGCCGGTTCTATACTGCGTGCGCACGCTACACCGTGCGCGCGCGCGGCAGGTTTAGTTGGCTGAGGTTAGTCAGCCATTCTATAATGGTGCCACGCGCACGGCAGGGAGGGTGGAACCAGCCAACAGGGGAGAGGATGAGAAAAAGAATGAATTTGTGCCGCTACCGCCGCTGAAAATGTATGTATATGTGTGTTTGTGTGTGTGTGTATGTATGTATGTATGTATGTATGTATGTATGTATGTATGTATGTGTGTGTGTATGTACAGTATGTACAATGTTATTAAAACATTTATTAAAGTATTTATTTCGAAACTTATTTAAACACACACACTTACATATACACACACACATACACACACACAGTGGTGTGAAAAAGAAAGTACACCCTCTTTGTATTCTATGGTTTTACATATCAGGACATAATAACAATCATCTGTTCCTTAGCAGGCCTTAAAATTAGGTAAATACAACCTCAGATGAACAACAACACATGACATATTACACCGTGTCATGATTTATTTAACAAAAATAAAGCCAAAAGGAGAAGCCATGTGTGAAAAACTAAGTTCTTTTTCACACAACTGTACATACAGTACCTCACTATATACACAAAAAGCGTGCAACACGTGCACGTGTGTTCGCACAGGCACGCCGGCGCACGGCCGCACACATTATAGAACAGCCCTTACTGTGAACCAACAAACAAACATCCCATACAGGAAGTCCCGTGTAGGAAAAAATACCGGTGCACTGCGTCTCACAAAAGGAAAAATGGGATATGATAATCAAAAGGATTTATTCATATAAAAACAAGGACAAATAGTACTGATGCAGACACTCTTACGCGTTTCACACGCAGGGTGCTTTATCAAAGAGTGTCTGCCTCAGTACTATTTGTCCATGTTTTAATATGAATAAATCCTTTTGATTATCATATCCCATTTTCTCCTTTTGGGAGACGCAGTGCACCGGTATATTTTCCTATACGGGATTTCCTGCATGGGATGTTTGTTTGCTGCATTGAATCCACCTGGGAGCTTACCAGATAGACGAGTATTCAGTGGCTTGTGAGTGTTCACTGCAGTCCGGCAATGTCGTGCTTATTGTCAAGTGGGTTGGCTGAGGTACCCTGAGAGCACTGTTTGACCGGCCATACGTGGAGACGCTGAGTCGCGGAGCCCGCGGGACTACATACTGCTGCGGCCGAGTTTATTCGAGCATTTGCCCGTTCTCGGCCGCAGCAGTAAACTGGCGCGCGCCAGAGGGTGCCGGGCGCGCGCCGAAGCAGCGGAAGAGCGCCCTCCGATCGGGGTGCTCTCCCTCCCGCTGCCGGGTCCCCCGGAACCCCCTGTCGCCGTCCCCCACATCGCGGGACACCAGGGCTCCCTCGGGGAGCCCTGGACGCGCGTGCAGGGGGCGCAGGCTCCCGATGACGCGTGACCGCGCGTCACGCCGAGGGGCGGCCACTAGCAAGCCGGGAAATCTCCCGGCTTGCGGAACTGGCCGCAGTGCAATAAACTGTGTCTGTAGTGTACATCCGATGTCCAATCAAGCATAGCGATTTGTGAGTGCTTTGAAGCTCGACATCATTGTGCTAGTGGTTATGCTAGTCGACGAATGCACCTCAAGAGGACGCGTGAAGTTGCTGACCTGCGGACCCGCGGGGCTATACATGCGTGATCGTTTACCATTTATCAAGCTGTGAGTAAATAATTTGACTTTCACTGAGAGCTAATATTTTATTGCCACATAGACGTGGAATTATTTCTCCTATCAACAAGAGACTTATGAGGATTACTCTATTGAGCACCGGAATTTTGAGCAGTCATGCTCTGTGGTTTTGCTTACTGTGACCCAGCTACAGTATGTGGTGTCATTACATTACATTTCAATGGAAGAGGTATAGGTAACATACAAGTAAAACACTAGAATGTGTGGATATTTGCAGCAATGATTAATTTCTCAATAGGAACAAAAACACTGGCAACTAGAAAGGTAATGTAACCCCTGTGTCTTCCCAGCAACAACAGAACACTAATCCCTAACAGGGTTATCTCCATGGACATATGACCAGACTAAGGCAGTAAGGAGGCTGGGGAAGGAGGAGGGACTATGAGGGGGTGTGAGCCTTAAGTGCTGGGGGCAGCCATAACAGATCAGATCTGCATGGAGCTGAGGAAAGGAGGCTGTGTGTAGAGCCTACTGCACAGATGGACCTGCACATGGCACCCAAGGAGACAGGAGAGCTGATCAGTGAGTGAATCCAGCTGCAGAGAAGCAGAGCAGGAGACAGACGGCTGATGGAGGGGATCCCCTGCGGAGTCAGAGGAAAGTGGTACCATATTACATATGTTTGTGAAGCACAGGCCTGCAACTTACATTTGAATATATGAGCTCCTACGAGATACCAGTATCACACAGCACGGTCTGATTACCCAGGATTGTGAGGCCTGGTACAAGAACTTTAACACACACTCATGTGCAGCGTCTTATGTGAAGTGGTTATATCTATTTATATTGTGTATGTACTGAATGATCCTCACGTTTGAGAATCATATTGTTATATTGGTGTATACTGTAGCAATAATTACATTATAAATACTCTTGTGTTATAAACAATACTGTAGTCTGCATCCCTCTGTCTGACCTATGGCCACGTGTGCAGTAAGGTATATAGACTGAGGACTCAGGCCCCCACCTTAGCAGTAGATGTTAGTCTGAGGTAAATAAGAGAGGGGTTACAGTCAGAATCTCTGAAACCAAAGGGGGGGGGGGGGTCATCGCTGTAGGTAAAAAATTGCATGGTTAAAAGCTCTGGAAAAACCTGCCTTCCTATTTTAATTCTGTAAAAAGAAAAATGAGTAAGAGTGTTTGCTACTTTAACATGGTCAAGTATATAACTGTTACCTTGAAACCCTTACAAAGTTCGTATGTATTTTTTTGCTTTGTCAGGTATTTAGAAGTTCATAGAAAATTAATTTTGAGATTCAGTGTACCGTAGACAAGTTTAATGCAGCAGCACTGATCAAGTCTGTCATGGTGGATATAAAGATTTCAAGAAAAACGATAAGTGTTAGATGTACTGTACTATCTGAAGTACAATGTCACGGAAAACCAGATTACTACTCTGGAATCGCAGGCACCAGACAGAACGAAGAAGTTAAATAAACTGAGTTTATTTTGTCTGGAGTTAAAAGAAGCAACTCAAATGACAAAACAGCTTAAAGTTACCAAACAGGAAGTTACGATGGGAATCCTAGCTCGCTAGGTCCTGGTGCTGCCGTTGCTAGCTTACCTAGTGTGAGGATTCTGCATTGTTTGTGTCCGATTTTGCACTCCAGTCCTGTTGTTTCTGGAGTTTGCCATTTTGACCCTGACAACCTCAAATTTAAGGCTGCCCTTCCTTCAGGAAGTTGCCGAGCAGGGTTCCTGTTTCTTTGCAGTCCCTACTGTGTTATTCCATGGCTCCTGTCCTCTTGCGTATAGATTCCCTGTTGCTGACATCTGCCTGGGACCGTGACTTGCACCTCTGATGCCTTCCTTGATCCTCTGCCTGCAACCTGCAACTTTGTTATTTCTAAACAGGACTTTGCCCCAGGCTCTGGTCATTGAATATATACCCCTACTTTAGCCCAGCGGGTCTGCTTCCTGATCTGAGATGAGCACTTTTATACCCAGGATGTCTTCCAGAATCCATCCATCTCAGAGTATCCCAGTACCATGGGGTGAGAACCAATGGCTTGCAGGTTCAAATCTCCTGCTAGTCTCAGTCACCAAGACTAGCTATGAACCTCTGAAAAATCTGCAAAAATCTGTGGAGCTCTCATCAGCGTTGGCTTACATACTTTCCCAGCCTCCATTGGCACCCTTCGAAGACTGGGTGCCGACCAATTAGCGAAGAGATTGTCTTCGCTGGCCAATCATAAAGCAAGGGCTCATCTGAGACAAACCAATCATGGCAGTGGGAGGTGGGATTAAGGAGAATGGGAAATTCAAACTGACTAATGGTAATTGAGGTGGCGGGGCTAGGACCTAGGTCTGGGTTCCCAGTTTCAGCCTGATACCCCCCACAAAGATAGATGCCTACGAATCTGGGATGAACAATGGCTCCACTTTTGAAGTACATGTTCCACCAATCTTAGTACACTCCTTTCCCCACTTCCCCAGTGTTCCCAAGTACATCAACTCCTTTAAGCTTCCATTGTGTGCTGGCCGGACAGAGTAGATTAACAGCCCACCACACAATGGAGCATTATAAACAGTACACAAATGGGGAACACAATATACAGGGCATCAGCCATTTTGGCCACAATAAGATAACCACATGAGCCTGAAACATAGGCAGCCATCTTGACGGGAAGGGGCAATCAGCAGACTTAACATTTAATATGCTTGCCAGGCTGCCCCTGCAGTCACACTCCCCAGTGACTACTGAGTTATCTTCACTGTTACATAACTGATCCAAGAGCTGTGGCTGTTGTCAATCTGACCTACTTAAGTATAACCATTCCAGAAACATATCCATGAAGATATTACTACATATCTTTAAAGATTAAAATGGCTAAATATGTATTCTGGCCATAGTGGGTGCAAGAGGGCCCCCATTGACGCAGAAGTACGTCCAAAAATCCTGCTTGTTTTGCTAGGGGAGATCTTATCCTGATCTTCACTGGTCAGGAATGGAAGGGGGGTGACGCCTCTTCTGTTCTGTCATCAGTGACGGAGCAGTCATGTGATCGGAGTGCAGGAGGAGCGGTTGCAGTCTGGCCCCACAGCCCCTTCGATACTCAAAGGGATTTAAATATATATATAAACTAGTTATTTTGGTTAGTTTAATCTAACAATAATATTTTAGACAGAGCGCTTAACGCCTCCTAAATGTTAAAGACCAAAATATTATTAGCTCTCAATATAATTTGGAGCAATATAAACACTTTAAAAATCTCTGCCTAAAACATGCACTGAAACAAGCAAAGTTGACACAAAGCACTCTCACTGGCACTAATGGACAAAACTAGACATTGATACTCAATATCAGAGTAAAGTTAGAATGGCAATGTGTAACCATGATAAACTTGATCCATGACTGAATTCTTCCTTCAAATAATTAACTTTAAAAAGAAAAGTACAGATTGATAAAATGATTTTCTCAATGCCATAGGGATAGCTCTAGACCATATCTGCAATGCTCTACATCACGGGTAGCCATCCCAAGGTCCGGACCACCTGGCATTGGGGATGGCCAGCCGGTGCACCTGGCCTCCATCGTGCACTAAATATCTTCAGCACAGAGGACAGTGGCCTACCAATAAATGTGTGCCCATTTATTGGTCCGCCTGAAAAAAAGGTTGACCACCTCTGCTCTACATCATTGATTAAGTAATAGTTTACAGATATCATGACCCATATCTACCAAGCTGTACTATGCAAAAAGACACCTTGCAGTTCTGGAAGACTGTGACAGGGTGAATGAACGTCACCAGCCATATACCTGGCAAACCTATGTTTAGACTTGCAGTGCAGCAGTGACGAGGTTAAGTTTCAGTTGAGAAGGGCTGCTTAATTAGTCTGACCCCAGCTGCATAATCAAGGTGTTTTAAAACCCCCAGGCTGTACACACATGCAGGCTAGCTGGTCAGGAGACAGGACTGAAATACTGAAGAGATTACTGCTATAAGGTCTGTTTTTCAAAGTACATGTGTGATGAACTGTCTGTGTCCTGCATGCTGAAGAGAAGCTGCCTTGTTTTCTATGCTGAAGAGAAGCTATTTTGTTTTTGTATGCTGAAGAGAAGCTATTTTGTTTTTGTGTGCTGTATATTTTTAAGGCTCAATAAAGAAGCCTTATCAAGAGAACCCGCGTGTGTGGTTGCATGTACCCTGCAACAAAGACCTTAAAAGAGCATTCCAACCATGGGTCATTGTTCTATTTTCTTTAAATGGTGAAGGAGCAGAGTGGCCTCAGACCTTCCCTCAGATATTTTAGTGTCTTTACTCCAAAGAAGGAATTTTATGCACCACAGCAGCATTTGCAGAAGTTTTTTCATGCCTGTTGCTTAAATAAAAGGTAATTCATTAAACTGTGATAGTACCAACATTGTACTGGGAAAAGCTGCTACACTACAAACAGCTGCTGTCTGACATTGGCTGCTATTTATTATAATGAAAAGCTATGTTTGGAATGAACTGTGAATGGGATGTCCATCTTTATTTTTAACAGAATAAGGGAAAATGGGAGTTTAATAATTGTCATAAGCTGCATAATTATTGGGGAGATTTTATTATATGAAATAAACGTTTGACAGATTTTGAAGTCTAATTTCTGAGTCAGCTAAAACATCAAAGTTATGCAGGTTGAGCAACTAATTGCGGGTATATTGCTTATAGGTGAAAGCGCTGAAAGCTCCTGTATTACTCTACTGTCATGGGAAATGCAAAATATTATGTTTATCAGCAAAACGAAATTGTAGTACACTGCTGATTAAGCTGTTTTTATGTATTTCTGACAAAATAATGAGCATAACTAAATTGAGTAACAAATCCATAAAAAAGTTACAGTTATAAAATGTTATATATAATTCCACTTGTACAATCAATGGAATTATTGAAATTAAACTATCCGCTTTATTGTACACAAATACACTAGTCTAAATATCTCTCGGGGGGGCTTTGTTTTCACCCTGGCCATTTACTCTACAAAGTAGATATGAAGACTTGTGAGATATCGCATCGATCTGGCAGGAATCTTGATAATAATAATTTTTTCTCATTAATCTTTTTAACCACAGAGTTTCACGACAGAGTAGGAGAGACGTAATTGATGCAAAAAAGAAAGAAAAGAAAAAAGTAACAAATAGTAACACCTTGATATAATAAACCAAGTAACTCCTCCTTATATTCACTCTGCATAAATTGTTCAATAACATGGGCAGTATTCCGTAAGAGTGAATTCTACAATAATAAAAAGACTACAGTACTTAATAATAATTGCATTTCCAATTTGACAAACTAGCTTGCTCACAATGCTAAATACTTCAGGTAATTTCTCTAGGAAATGAAACAGGAGATTGGAGCTTTATCAGATAACTTAGTGGCAAATCAGACTTTTGATGTCGTTTGTGACACCTAATGAATGAATCTTCTTACATGTAATTTTTACATGAATGTGTCTTCTAAAAAAAGATATTGTGATGTCTGAATTTAATGATCAGATTAAATATATAAGGGATGCCTACATCTACCTATCTTCATAGGTAACAAAACAAATATACAATGTAATATTCTTTAGGGATACTGTAGCATGGTTTATGAACTTTTTACATGTGCTTTCTGCCCACACGATTTTAAACTGGCAGTAGAAACACAGAAGCAGTGAAGTAAAAAAAATGTGAGATAACCCGGCAATTATCATCCTCATCATGCCATTTAAATGCAAATAAATGGAGTTCACACAAAATTATATGGGTAGAAAAACATGCAAGCTTAAACTCAATAGAAACATTAAACAGAAGATCTGTTTTTTTTTATCCATTCCGTTTCTAAAGAAGCACAACATAGCAGCTGTATTTACCTAATTACATTTCTAAACGGAAAGAAAAGATTGATGGTAACTTACATTTCAGTAATTGTTCATCTGAGTGCAAGGCCATTTTTTAGTATTCAGTGGTCTGCAGCCCTATTAGCCACCTTTGGCTAATAGGGCTGTTACCTATTCTTATATAGGGGGATAGAGGGGTGAGGAGATAACTCATTAGGCTGAGGCCCCACTGCACGCGCCTGCACGCCCGCCTTGTGACCTGGCGGTGTGTGCAGAGCGTTATACCGCAATCTGCAGTCTTCAGGCAGCGTTCTGAGGCACGGGGGACGTGGCCAAAAGGGCTTTGTGGGCACAGCCATGACGAGGGGGCGGGGCCATGACACTAGCAAAACTACAAAAAAACCATGCCACACACACTTCTACCCCCACCTCTCACTCTCCCCCCCACCTCCCGCTCTCCCGCTCTCCCCGCCACTCGCTCCCGCGCCTCTCTGATTGGCTCCCTGCCACACCACGTGACGCGTCGCCTGCTCGGGCTCACAAACTGGTTGTAGCCCCTGCCAGCTGACGTGTCACAGTGCGCAGTGAGCCTGCGAGCCAGGAGGCACTGGGGACAGCCAGGGAGCAGGTAAGGGGCTGGTGAGAGGCGCACGCACGGCCGCATGTGCCGCCGGCTGCACTGGGGACCTAGCCTTACCTGCAACAGCAGCTACGGTAGTAAGGCCTTTTGGGAGGCAAGGTGTGTAGTTAATGCAGTTTGAGCTATGTGTACCCCTTTATGATCAGCTAGCCATAAGTTACCAAGGGGTTAATATATATTAAAAAATTACAAACGTTAATTGAATAAACTTTTGTCATGTAGTGTATGAATAGGAGTTGTGTCATATTATTAACATAGCAGATAGAAAAGGGTGGTGTGAAAGAAGCGCTAATATTGAAATGATTAGTGGTGTGACCTATTTAGGAAAAATAAACCCCTTATGTGGGCTAGGCTGCCTGGCACAAAGCTGATTGAAACAAATCAGAGAGAACAGTATAAATAAACAAAAAGAACCGGCGCCTTACAAGTCCATATGTATGAGTCTTTAAAGTCCAAAAAGTGAAGTGTCCAGAACTCTTCTAATCCATGAATCCCTCCCTAGGATATTCTCAATCAACGCTGCTCCCTTCCTCCGTTAACACACGAAAACACTTGTCTGCTCCCGGGATCACAAGCCTAGGTTTGGATCACGCATGCGCAGAAGCCCCTTATTATTAACATAGCGTTATCCTGAAATAACATGAATGACACACTAGTGCCAATGAGCCTAGTTATGTCATGTCGTTTTTGTTTGTGGTTATTTCGTTAATGGAGGGAACATATAATCTGTTCTGTTTTAGATAACGTTGCGTTATGTTCTGTGATCAGTAGCAGGCAAGTGTAGGCAATGATGTAAAAAAGAAGAAGAATGAGTAGGATGTGACGGCGAAAAGAAGGCAGGCCAACTTGTCAGCTTTCTAATTGAAAGTTGCTGAGTGGTGAAGGCAGGAAAAAAAGTGTGCTACTGTAGCTGCTGTGTCAAACAAAGTTAGAGGCTTTATTGTTTCATCAATACTTATAAGCAATGGTCAACATGGAAAGCAATTTGATGCAATAGAAATTGGGAGTTTTTGCTGTTTCATTAAAAATGATAAATGCAGAAATAAAATACAAAAAACATCTAATTTGCACGAATTTTCAACATCAAATGTGTACTCTTTGACACGATGGGATATATTTATTTAGTGCTATACCAAAAGGCCCTTTCAGGAACAAGAATACAGCCTATGGACCATTCTATGGGCCATAAGGTGTCTAGTTTAAATAGTTAATATTTGTACGTACTAAATGCACATATTTGTATTTCTGCATACGGATGTAGCACAATGGATGGTCACGCATTCGGCATAGATTCTGTATGGGTACAGTTCTAGTCATGTGTGCTCGCGGAATACCTGCAACCAGACTAATGGCCCATCAGGAATAAGACGCGGGGGTCTCTACTTCTGATTGGGAACACAGCGGTGTGAAGCCTACCTGACCGCATCAGTCTGTAAGAGACGTGTAGTAAGAGTAGATAGAATCAGTAACTCTCCCTGCGCACCACTAACAGGCGATCGCTCAGCTTTTTTTTTTATGTCCGTCATGTTTAAATGTCCCGGTCACGTGACCGTGACATTTAAACAATGCAGAGAGATACTGGCACCTCATTCTGGGGCCTGTAACTTGGGAAGTAGGCCCAAGGCTGAAATTAATGTGGTTCAGCTCCAAGACCCCCTGCTTCAATACCATGTTATCAAAATACAATAAAAGCAGCTTTGTTACATTAGTGGCTGGCCGCTAAGGTAATGAAGGGGTTAAACCAGAGAAAAACCAGTGGTTATTTGGGATGGAGGGGGTGGGGGAAGGGGGTAGTTGCCCTAGGGTGGGTGGTTAGGCCCACCGGAAAGGTTGCGGGATGGGTAAACCCCATCATTACCTTATCAGTAGTAACCAATATCGTCACATCACTCGAAAAAAGGAAAGGCATCACATGGTACATCCACCAATCTGATTGGTGGATGTACCATGTGAGGGCTTCCATTTTTTCTTGTTGAAGTGACGACATCTTAAAGGGAGGGAAGTGTATGCTACCTGATTGTCTGGCTTCCCTCCCTTTAAGATGACGTCACATCATTAAAAAAAATGGAAGCCATCACATGGTACATTCACCAATCAGATTGGTGGATTTACCATTGTCAGTCAAATGTGATGTCACAGGCCTTATATAAGGTCTGTCACATCTCATTTGACCCCAAGAAGCCGGTGGATCAACTCCAGACCTGTTGGAGAAGAAAGAAGAACTACTCACCGGAGTCTCCTCTTCAAGAAACTGGGGATCATGGACTTCTTTGCATCATGCTGATGAGGATCATTGCGTCGTGGGACAAGAGTTGGTGCCGCTGTAGGATGAGGAGGATGAATGTTCATCCCGACAAAGGTAAGAAACACATTGATTGTATTTTATTTAATTGTGTATTTGTTTTTATGATGCCCATGGACTGGCAATGTGTGTATCTATTCCCCATTTGAGGGTTTAGATAAGTTCATTGACAATCAATTCATTTTTTGTTAAATATTTGTTTTTATTGAATTGTAATGTGTTTTATTTTGTGGTTCTTTTGAATTTTTAAGATGCCCATTGATTGCCATTGTGTCAATCCATGCCTATATTGTGGGTTTGGTTTACCACAGTGACAATCAATGGGTTTATTGGCAAATTTTTGTTATTATTGAAATGTAATGTATTTTATTTGTGGTTGTTTTTAATTTTTAGGTTGCCCATTCATTGTCATTGTGGTAATCATTCCCATATTTTGGGCATGGTTTACCTCAGTGACAATCAATGGGTATAGGGGTGGAGGTAGTTGCCCTGGGAACAGTGGTTAGGCCTCCCGAGTGGGTAGCCAGAGAGGGGATTAACCCCTTAATCACCATAGCCGTTAATAACCACTAAGGTGATTAAGGTGTTACAGACCAATAGTTTTTTATTTTATGGTCATTGCCCACTGAAGACGATGAGGATGAGGATGGCCTTCATCCTGGCAGGGGTAAGTGCAACTTTTATTTACTATACAGTATGCTGGCTGGGTAATGTTTAATTTTTAATGGGCAAAGGTGCAATTATCCAGATCTGGATAATAGGGATTTTGGCCATTACTGTATGTGTTGGGGAGGAGGGGGGTTGTTGGAGGTAGAGAGGGTGGATAGTAGGGTGCCCATTAATTTCCATGGGGGTTATCTTTGCTCCCATTGAGAGCATACGTAGCCACACTAGCAATCAATTGGTTGATGTATTTTAATGTTTATTGGGGGTAGAGGGGTGGGTAAAGTGGATAGTTGCCCCAGGGTGGGTGGTTAGGCCTCTCGGGTGGGTAGTGGGAGGGGTTAACTCCTTCATTACCATAGCAGTTACTACCGCTAAGGTAATGAAGGTGTTAACCCCTCCCACAACCTTCCAGGTAGGCCTAACCACCTCCTATAGGGCAATTAAACCCTTCACTTACCCCTTCTACCCCCAATAAACCAGGTACTCTAGTTTAACCCCTTCATTACCATAGTGGCTAGCCGCTAAGGTAATGAAGCTGCTTTTATTTTTTTTTAACAGTGTTGAAGCAGGGGGTCTGCATAGTTGAACCACATTAAGTCCAGCCTCAGGGACCCCCTGCTTCCCGTGTTCCAGGCCCCCATATGGGCTGCCAGTATCTCTCTGCATTGTTTAATGAGCCGTGACGCAGGAGACTTTAAACATAGTGGAGATACTGGCAAGCCGTACCGGGACCTGTAACTCGGGATGCATGGAGGTCGCAGGGGCAGGAAATAATGCAGTCCAGCTCTGCAGACCCCCTGATTAAATACTGTGTTATCAAAATAAAATAAAAGCCATGCGATCGCCTGTTGGAGATTCACAGAGAGTGGGATTAATTCTATCTACTCTCAATGCGCATCTATTACAGACTGATGCAGCCCGGTAGGATTCACACAGCTGGAGTCCCATCCAGAAGCAGTAACCCGCTGTGTTAATCCGGATGGGCCATTCCCCCCAGCCAAGCACTGTGCCGTGAACGCTAAACTCTTAGTCCGCCGTTCACCAGCACATGTCCTGCGGTTGCTGATAGATAGAAGATGTTACATTTGTATATAATTCTTATTTGAAAACATCTTACCATGAGTTGAATAGGTGAAGTCGTTTTCTGGTAAAAAAAGGAGAGGGAAATTACTATAATGGACTCGCTCTGACTTTCTGGAGGTTATTTACTAATTCACAATAGTGTTGATTGGGGCACTATCTTACAGAAACGCCAATTAAAGTGAATCATTAGCACTGTCACCATTTAATTAATAAACCCCTCTGTCTCACTCCTCTCCATTCACCACCTTGAGTGCCTGGTGGAGGTAAAATACATATTAGTCCATATTTACTAAGCGGTTCCCTTAAGAAACCTTCCTGGGACAGAAAACACCTTACTGCCCATTCAAAATTACTTAACCTATTTAATTTGTGGACAAATTTTTAAATCAAGAATTATACATGTATAAATATTAAATGTATACGCCAAATTATGCAACTATTTAATTACAAAGACCACCTATGAGCACATTCACAAGTCTCAGACAGGTCCACAAACCTGCATTTCCCCATAATCACTCAGAATGCATTGCTTCCATTGCAGCTAGGGATTCTGGGTAATGAAATGCAAATGAGCACTCACAGCTTGTGCATTTTAACATGGTTAAGATTTTGCGTGCAATTTTACACAGCTTTTTCAGTACAGTTTGGGTTAAAGAAGTGTATGGCCAGTACACATACTCCCATTTGGGACTCAGTGTGAAGACGTTTCCTGGCCTATTAATCTGAAGCTGGCAGTGGCTACAATTAGGTATACAAAGTAAGTTATGGTGAGTAAAATAGTGCCAGAAAACCTACAGCGCACAGCATACAGCAAATAAAATGAGCACTTATGAGCACATTCACATGTCTGAGACAGTTCCGCAAACGCTCCTTGACCCATAATCTCTCAGCATACAGTGCTTCTACTGCAGCCAACTTCACATTACAAGGCCAGTAAGCATCCTCACACTGAGACACAAAAGGTTGAAACAGCTGTCTGTGAATAGGTTTGCTGTCCATACACTTCTTTAACCAAGGCTATGCTGAAAAAGTTGTGTAATACGACAGGCATAAACTCACAGGGGCCTATGTTAAAATGGATAAGAAACAAAGTACCACACTGAGTGCTCATTTGCCTCATTACCGAGAATCCCTGGCTGCAGTGGAAGTATTGTATACTGAGAGATTATGGGGAAAGGCATGGTGGTTTTTTTTTTTTTATTACTTAAATTTTTATTGAGCATTTTTTTCATACAAAATAAGAATTAACAAAACATATAACAGATAAAAAGGGGGAGGGGGCGGGAAGGTGGGGGAGGGGAAGCATTTGTAAAAATATAGCATTGTACACAACAATTTAGTTACCACATGTATCACTCTGTTCCAAATATTCTAATCTATATATGGGGATATACCTGCATGGCGAAACCAGGGGGCCCAAATCTCAGAAAATCACGAGATAGAGCCGTTCAGATAGGCTGAGAGTTTTTCCATATAAACTATATGCCAAATTTTATTATTTATTTGGTTTAAGGATGGGGGTCAGGTTGTTTCCAATTTTTGGCAATTGTACACCGTGTAGCATTTAACATTTGGGCTAGTACTCTAGCTTTTTTGGGGGGAATATTGGCTATTGGCTTGCCTAACAATATATATACGGGGTCATGTGGGACAGTGATTTCTAGGATCTTGTGTATTACGGTGAACACTTCCGTCCATGTTTGTTGGATTTTGGGACATGACCAGAATATATGCAGAATATTCCCCACTTTGCCACAACCATGCCAGCACAGTTGGGAGACCCCTGGGAGAAAAGAGTGCAGTCTGTCAGGAGTCATATACCATCTGAATATTAACTTGTAAATATTCTCTTTTATTACAACGCACGATGAATTTTTGGAGGCAGCTTCCCAGATGTCTTTCCAGGTATCGAGATCTATACAGACGTTAAGATCTTTTTCCCAGGATACCATATATTTATCGGGGGTTTGATTGCTCTTGATAGAGGATAGACTTTGATAAATTCTGGAGATGATGCCCTTTGTGTGGGGCTGGTGTAAATACCAGTCCTCAAATAGAGTTAAAGCATGGGGTTGGCTTGATTTATAGGCTGATTGGATATAATGTCTAACCTGGAGAAATCTGAAAAAATCGGAAGAGGGGATATCATGATTCGTGTGCAGAGAAGCGAATGGGGGGACTTTCCCTTGAACGAGAATATCTTTGACTCTCGTGAGTCCTTTTTGAACCCAGGTACAGGCATACCCCGCTTTAAGTACACTCACTTTAAGTACACTCGCGAGTAAGTACATATTGCCCAATAGGCAAACGGCAGCTCACGCATGCGCCTGTCATCACATCCTGAACAGCAATACCGGCTCCCTACCTGTACCAAAGCTGTGCGCAAGCAGGGAGACTATAGAGCCTGTTACAAATGCGTTATTTACATCAGTTATGCACGTATATAATGATTGCAGTACAGTACATGCATCGATAAGTGGGAAAAGGTAGTGCTTCACTTTAAGTACATTTTCGCTTTACATACATGCTCCGGTCCCATTGCGTACGTTAATGCGGGGTATGCCTGTATGGGAGAGCGGGTTTCTGTGTAAAAAGGAAGAGAGGGGTCCGAAAATAGGGGTTGCATGAGGGAAGGGGTACCGGTTTGTTGAAACTTGGATTTGAGGGAGTCCCAGATATTACAGGTGTAGCCCTGCTTCCTATCACTAGTAAGCTGCTACTATGTGCTGTATTACCTGCTGGCTCACAGGGCCTAAGTCTCTGCCACAGAGAGCCTGGGGTGCGCGCAATATCTGTAACGGGTGCAGCGCCTCCACCTGCGACAGCTCCTGCCAAAGGGGAGTGGGTCATCGCAGGACGTATATGCAAGAATTACATTTACACAGCCAAGTTCTAAAACCAATCTCTTTTACTTGCAGGCCAAACTCACAGTACATTGCATGCCATAACATTCCTACATATGTGTATACGTTATATAAACGCCACGGCGGACGTCAACATTACTTAGCGCCACGGCGGACGCCCCACAACCTGCGCCACGGCGGACGCCCACAATAATCCCCACACCCGCCACCGGGTGATCCCACCCCATGTCCGATCCTTACGGATTAGTCCTCCCGCTCACAGCAGGCCCTATGTGTGTGTATGGGTCACTGCGCAGCCACTGTGTTTCGAATGAATGAAGGGTACCGGTGGTGCACTTGATGAAATACCTGCCGAGCACTCCGGTGCTCGGAACTGCCACGGTCTTCAAAAAGGGTCTCGATACGTCGACACCGATCTATCGCTCTCTCTCTCTCTCTCTCTCGGGTCCGGGGTGCTCCCACCCGGACTCCGGCAACAACAGTGGGGGGGTCTGAGCCAGACCTCCCTCTTGACAGTATAGTCCCGGTCAAGGCTTACAGTACTAGGGGAACAGGAACCTACTAAGGCGATCCCTAGCTCAGCTTGTCTCTGAGGTGACTCAGGGCTAACTGGGCCTTGGGCACCTGGCCTGCACCTGGGCAGTTCAACCTCCCCTCACAGACTCTCCGCCTTCTCTCCTCTCCAATCAGCTCTAACTCCACGTGCGCGCAACCACTGCCTATATCTCTGGCACCTCCTTCGCCCATTGGCTAGACTCTCACCTGACCCTCTCCGCAGGGCTGCTGGGTCAAGGGACTGCTTTCTCCCGCCAAATGCACTCTCCTCCTTCGCGGGCTTTTGCAACTACTCTTTGCAAGCGCAACCTCCCGCTCTTTGGGGTGAATCAGGGGTCACGGCTACATCCTCCCTCCTGTGGATTCAAACATCCCGCTTGGACAATGATAATAACACAACCAGTTAAATAATGAAAAACACTAATACATTGGTTCCTCTATCAACTTGTACATTTCACTGAACATAATAATCACTGATTGAACCCGGCTTCGAGCCCACTGCTGAGCCTCATAATGGGGTGCCCCGAACTGATGATAAGCCAACCTCGTGGGAGGTTGACCAGCTCTTTGGCTTCTGCGAATTGGCTCTTCCGCTACCTCTTTGGGGAAGTAGCAATTCTCATCGGGTATTTCCAACTCGGCTCTTGAGGGGCTGGGTATATCTGTAAAGTCTCTTTGTGGCACAAAGCACGGGCTCTGGGGATCTAGCGGAGGGCTTACTGAAGTCAGTGTCTCTGTCATGGGGCCAAGGGGCTCTTTGCCCGTAGCTCCTCCGGGAGATGCCCCCGCGGCCGGAAGGCTCCTTTGAGAGGTTCCTTCCTTTGGATCTTCCAGACTTTCCTGTCCGGATGACAGTTCCCCACTCAGGGGAGATGTAGGCCATTCTAAGTCTCCTTCTTCTATTTGGGGAATAGGGAGAAGATGATTGCGATGCCACGTCTTTATCCAGCCCCCGAGTCTTTGATCCGGTAGACTGGGAGGCCAGGCATTTGAGAAATTACTTCGTACACCCCTTCCCGCCAACGGTCAGCCAACTTATGTTTTCCCGGTACTCCCAGGTTGTGGAGCAGTACGGCATCACCAGGTTTAATGTCTCTATGTTTTACTTTGTGATCATAGCACCTTTTGTTCCCGGCATTCAGTTTTTCAGTGGATCTTTCGGCTTGTCCATAGGCCTTCTGTAGATTCTCTTGCAATCTTTGTACGTAGCGAAAATCGGTGGAGACTCTTAACTGGATATCCACTGGCAGACGGGCTTCACGGCCAAACATAAGAAAGTAGGGCGAGAACCCGGTAGATTCGTTTCGGGTGCAATTATAAGCATGGACTAGAGTTTCCACATGGCGACTCCACTTAGTCTTCTCTACACCCGTTAGCGTGCCCAGCATGTCCAGCAGAGTGCGATTGAAACGTTCGGGTAAAGCATCCCCTTCTGGGTGGTAAGGTGTAGTACGGGACTTTTCAATGTGCAAGAGGTTCAGCAATTCTTTTATTAGTTTACTCTCAAAGTCCCGTCCCTGGTCAAAAGTGCAGACGTTGAGGTAGCCCATAATGCATGAAATACTTCTCCCAGAGCACCTTAGCCACCGTAATATCTTTTTGGGTGTCGGGTTCGATGCACAAGAAGTCCATGCAGACTAAATCCATAGGTCCCGTACTCTTTAGATGGCCCATGGGGGCAGCTCTATTGGGTAGAGTCTTGCGCTGGATACACCGCACACACCTACGACAGTGATGCTCCACAGATTCTCTCATTTTTGGCCAAAAAAATCTCTCACTAGTCCGAAAGTCTTGTCTACCCCCAGATGTCCGTGTTCATCATGGAGAGCTTTCAACACTAAGTATTGTAGTCGTTTTGGTAACACTAGTTGGCGGCGACCCAGATGGTCATGATACTTCACCACTCGATACAACAACCGATCTTGGATTTCGAATTTGTCCGCCTCCCGCATAAGTATACCTCTGACATCCCCCGGCGTCTGGCGAAGCAGGCCCCGTCGCTTTTGTCGAATGACATCACGGATAGTCCCTGCGACCGGGTCCTGTTCTTGGTAGCATACCATGTCCTCCCAAGCAATGATTTGATCAGGGGTAACATGCATCAGGTATAGCGGTAGGGGTGCACCCTAGGGAGTAATTCCGAAAAGGCTACTTGCTCATCTATGATGGCTGCCGTGCCACAGAGTGCTCTTATTCCAGGCCCAGGAATCTCTTCCCACTGATCTTCGTCGGTGGTAGGGATCAACCCCGGTCGCCTCAACAGGGCGTCAGCTCCAATGTTCAAAGGCCCAGGTTTGTATTTCAAGGTGAAGTTGTAATTGAAGAGCGCGGCCAGCCAGCGATGTCCGGTCGCATCAAGTTTGGCTGAGGTCATGATGTAGGTGAGAGGATTATTGGCGGTGCGTACTTCGAACGACACCCCGTACTGATAGTCCCGAAGTTTATTCACTATGGCCCACTTAAGGGCCAAGAACTTGAGCTTGTGTACCGGATAGTTCTGCTCGCTGACTGTGAGACTAGGGCTGATATAGGCTACGGGTCGCAACCCCTCGGGATATTTTTGATGCAACACGGCTCCTAGGCCACTCAGGCTGGCGTCCACGTGTAGGATGTAGGGTTGGTCGGGATTGGCGTAGGCCAAGACCGGAGCAGCTGTCAGGCTCTGCTTCAAGTCGTGGAAGGCTTGGTCGCACTCGGGGGTCCATTTATCCTCGAAGGGCTGTTTGGCATAGTGGTTCTTCTGGCCCGTTTCAGACAGGTATATGCGGAGCAGGCCATTGAGGACTTTGGCCCTATGTGAGTACCCTTTCACAAATCGCCGAAGTAGCCATAGAAACCCAGGAATGAGCGCAGCTCCCCCACATTCTCGGGGCGAGGCCAGTTAACAACAGCTTCTATTTTAGCGGGATCAGTGGCGACTCCGGCTCCGGACACGATGTGTCCTACATACGTTACAGAGGTCCGGCAGAACCGACATTTGTCCAAAGAGAGTTTGAGGCCTTCTTGGGACAATCTATCCAGTACCTTTAAGAGACGGTTCTCATGTTCTTCCAGGGTTTTCCCGAAGACTATGATGTCATCTAGGTATACCAGGCATTCTCGGGGGTTGAGGTCACCCAACGTCTTCTCCATTAATCGCTGGAAGGTGGCGGGTGCTCCGCATATGCCTTGGGGCATGCGGGTGAACTGATAAAACCCCAAAGGACAGACGAAGGCTGTCTTTTCTTGATCCTCTGGGCTCATAGGGACTTGGTAGTACCCAGACCGTAGATCCAGTACGCTGAACCACTGGCTCCCGTGTAGGGTATCGAGGATCTCTTCTATGCGAGGGAGGTTGTACTGATCCGGCACCGTCCGATTGTTCAGCGACCGATAATCTACACACAGTCTCACAGTTCCATTTTTCTTTCTCACCACCACTATAGGAGAGGCATAGGGACTTCGGGATTCTGTGATAATCCCGGCGGCTTCCATGTCATTGATAGCGGCCCTCACATCCTCCACATCCCTGGGAGCGAGGCGGCGAGAGCGCTCTCGGAAGGGCTTTTCATCCATCATGCGAATGGTGTGCTGGGCGTTGTGACTACACCCCACATCCATCTTCCCGGTAGAGAATACGGATCGTCGCTGTTCCAGTTGCACCCGTAACCGTTCCTTCCAGGCTCCAGGCAACTCGGACGACCCAAAATCGAAGTCCAGGGCCGCTCCTGTTTCTTCCACTCGGGTCGTGTTCACTTGCACAGCTTCTTCCACAGAACTAACAGGATAGATTCTTCCTATCCGCTGTCCCACATCGATGTCCAGGGGGAAGGGCGATAAATTCTGCACCATCACATCAATTCGTCTAGAAATGGTGCCCCGCCAATGGCGGAATTCGGGTATGAGCCGATAGCCTCGCCTCACATCCTCCGCGGGGGTACTCTCTAGCGAGAATTGCTGGTCTTCGGCTAGGCGCTCCGCATAAGCACACCAAGCGGAAATTGTTTGCATTGCTCTGGGGAAAAGCTTCGTCCACCCCTTCCGTCCACAGAACAACAGCCCGTAGTCATCTGAGGGAGGGGATGGCTGGGCTGGGTCGGATTGAACCAATTGCAGCTGTAGGCTGGACATGGGGATCTCTTTAGTCTCGTGTAGATAGGCCCAGATGACCGCTTGCACAATATCAGCATTGGTACCGAGGATAATAGGGTACTTGGGGGTGTCTCGGGGTTCCGGACACACCAAGGCGTCCACCTTCATGGGGTGAGATTTTCCCGTGTTGAGCTGTTGTATTTCCAGATCCACGGTCACTAACCCGTCGATGGGGTAGTCGTCGTTGCTTAGCCAGCGTACCTTAATGTGGTCCGCCGGGCGCAGCGGACGTTTTTGAAGATGACGATCATAGAACCCTCGGTATATGATGGTTACCTGGGATCAGGTGTCGAGTAGTGCTGAAGAGTAGATTCCATCCACTAAAACCCGGATCAACGCTACCGGTCCCACCCGACTACATCTTCTACTGGCTCGGCCCCTCCGGATGGGGTCCCGTCTCGTGTCGGCATCCGTCGCATACACCCCGCAGACCATAGCCTGGGACGGGAACTTCTGGGGTGAGGGACTCTGGGGTTGAGAAGTGCCCAGGCGGCAATCGTAGGATAGATGCCCCCGCTTCCCGCACTTGTAGCAGGACATATCTCTGGCGGTAGCCCGGCGATCAGGCTGAGGGGACGACCGTCCTGCGAACAGCGGTTTCTCGGAGCCCGGCTGGTCCGGTGGTTCCTCTTTCTTTTCCGTACTTCCTTTGGATTTAGTGCTACTGCTAGCTTTCGGCCTCTGAGGGGAGTGTAGCATTAGATGCGTCTCGTGTTCCTTCACCTGTTGCAGTAGTTGGATGAACGGAGGGGGGGGGGCCCCGGGTGAGGTGATCACGAATCATGCTGGCTATTGGGTGCGAAGGACTGGATCTGCGGAGGTACTGCTTCCGGAGATACACATTCATCTGCGAGGGTAGCACATATTTATAATGCAGCAGCGGCCCGAGAGATATTTGCACACGGTGTATATAGGCGGACAGCTCTTCGCCCTCCTTCTGGTTTATGGCATAGTACTTGGCCCACAACGCCCCGTCATCCTCTTTCGCGCAATAGGCTTCGGCCAGGAACTCTATCATCAAGAGAGAGGTTAGATCGGGGTGCTGTTCACGGTGTATACTGATCAAAGTGGCCGCTGGGGGCCGCAGGCACTCCATGAGTCTCTGTCTTTTTACTACATCGGTGCACGACCACTCTTCCATTACCCCCCACGTGTGCTCTTTCCACGTTTCTACCCCATCTTCCCCGGTAGGCACAGGGAGGGTCCCCGAGAAGGCTTTCAGCTTCCGGTAGTTCTGGGCATGGGTGGCTGAGGTAAGTGCGGCAAACTGGGGGGACTAGATAACTGGTCTATCTTCTCATTTAGTTTTTGCAGCATATTACTACTCACTCAAGCCTCAGCGGAGGCGCTGGATCCCGGGTCACTGGACACGGATCGGCAACTACCGACCTCACTCGCGGCATAGTGAATCAAAGGGAGGGTGGGGTCATCCTCATCCAATGGACATACTAGGGTCTCTCGGAGGGGGTAAACAAAAGCACTACCGCCGGGCGGTGCATCAGGCAAAACCAGAGATTGCGGAACGGCAGGTTCAAGCGCTAACAGATTACGCCGCCAGTCCACAAGTAAGGTATTCCACTTGGAGTCGTGATCTACCATTACATCTACCAGGCGAGCTTTGGCAAAAGCCGGGAGTTGTCGCAAGGCCGTCTGTAAAGTCTCTAAGGGTAAGTCCATGGGCACTCGGGCCAGCGCTACGGCGCGACGAGTAGGTGTGCGTACTTGACGGGCCCAGTCTCGTATCGTGACGGGTGGGCAAAGCCATGGTAATCACAATTTAGGTTCGAGGGGCACCCAGGTCTGAAATCTCAGCAGCGCCTCCAAGTGTAGCCCTGCTTCCTATCACTAGTAAGCTACTACTATGTGCTGTATTACCTGCTGGCTCACAGGGCCTAAGTCTCTGCCACAGAGAGCCTGGGGTGCGTGCAATATCTATAACGGGTGCAGCGCCTCCACCTGCGACAGCTCCCGCCAAAGGGGGAGTGGGTCTTCGCAGGACGTATATGCAAGAATTACACTTACACAGCCAAGTTCTAAAACCAATCTCTTTTACTTGCAGGCCAAACTCACAGTACATTACATGCCATAACATTCCTACATATGTGTATACATTATATAACACGCCACGGCGGACGTCAACATTACTTAGCGCCACGGCGGATGCCCCACAACCTGCGCCACGGCGGACGCCCACAATAATCCCCACACCCGCCACCGGGTGATCCCACCCCGTGTCCGATCCTTACGGATTAGTCCTCCCGCTCACAGCAGGCCCTATGTGTGTGTATGGGTGACTGCGCAGCCACTGTGTCTCGAATGAATGAAGGGTACCGGTGGTGCACTTGATGAAATACCTGCCGAGCACTCCGGTGCTCGGAACTGCCACGGTCTTCAAAAATGGTCTCGATACGTTGACACCGATCTCTCTCTCTCTCTCTCTCTCTCTCTCTCTCTCTCTCTCTCGGGTCCGGGGCGCTCCCACCCGTACTCCGGCAACAACAGTGGGGGGGGGGGGGGGTCTGAGCCCAGACCTCCCTCTTGACAGTATAGTCCCAGTCAAGGCTTACAGTACTAGGGGAACAGGAACCTACTAAGGCGATCCCTAGCTCAGCTTGTCTCTGAGGTGACACAGGGATAACTGGGCCTGTGGCACCTGGCCTGCGCCGGGGCAGTTCAACTTCCCCTCACAGACTTTCCGCCTTCTCTCCTCTCCAATAAGCTCTAACTCCACGTGCGCGCAACCACTGCCTATATCTCTGGCACCTCCTTCGCCCATTGGCTAGACTCTCTCACCTGACCCTCCCCGCAGGGCTGCTGGGTCAAGGGACTGCTTTCTCCCGCCAAAAGCACTCTCCTCCTTCGCGGGCTTTTGCAACAACTCTTTGCAAGCGCAACCTCCCGCTCTTTGGGGTGAATCAGGGGTCACGGCTACACAGGCAAAGGATATCACCGGGTTCTTGAAACTCTCGGGTGGTCTAGACTTTTTTTTGTGCCAGAGAAGATTTTTTATTCTGCATGGGGAACAAATCAAATCCTCTATCTCGACCCACCTCCTTTCGGTTGGGTTTGAATGCCAGCTAACAAGTTGCCCTAATTGAGCTGCTCTATAGTAGTTTTGTAAATTTGGAAGAGCTAAGCCTCCTTCTGATTTGGACTTATAAAGAATATCTTTGCAAACTCTAGGTCACCTGTTTTGCCAGACAAACTTCAAAATTTTCTTCTGAATATTATTTAGATCTTTCTGACAGATTTTAACCGGGAGAGTTTGAAAGAGATAGAGGAGTCTAGGTAAAATATTCATTTTAATAGTAGTTATTCTCCCAAACCAAGATATTATATATGGTTCCAAGTGGCTAAGTCCTTGACTATCTGGTCAAAGAAGGGTTTAAAATTTGCGTTGCATAAAGTTGAATAATTTTTTGTTAGTTGAACCCTTAGATATTTAATATGGTTCGCGTTCAATTTGAAGTCAAAATTTAGTTGGAGTAATTTTACTAATTCTTTAGGGAGATTTAAACTAAGGGCCATGGATTTGGAATGATTAATTTTATAACCTGAAAGTGAGCCGAATTCTGATAGAACATGAAAAAGGTTAGGAAGGGATGTGAGAGGTTTTGAAAGCGTCAATAGTATATCGTCCGCAAAAAGAGCTATTTTGAATTCTTCCTGACCAACAGAAATACCCGCAATATTGGGGTTCATCCTTATCTGGCATGCTAATGGTTCTATGGCTAAGGCAAACAACAAAGGTGAGAGCGGACAACCCTGCCTGGTTCCATTTAATATTGGAAAGGGGTCAGACAAAGAGCTGTTCGTCCTTACAGTGGCCGTTGGTGTGGAGTATAGTGTGTTTATACTATTTAACATTTTGGCTGTGAATCCCATCTGCGAAAGCGTAGCTGACATAAACTGCCAATCTAATCGATTAAACGCTTTTTCTGCGTCTAAAGAGAGTAATAGTGATGGGCACTTTGTAAGGTTTGCTACGTGTATTAGATTCACTGTCCTCCTTGTGTTGTCAAGGGCTTGTCTGCCCAGGACAAACCCCACCTGGTCCGGATGAACCAATTTAGGGAGGATACTATTTAATCTGTTGGCCAGGATCTTTGCGTATAGTTTTAGGTCTGTATTTAATAGCGAAATAGGTCTATAGCTAGAACACAACAGAGGATCTTTCCCCTCTTTGGGGATTACCACTATGGTAGCATATCTCTAGGAGGGGGAAGGCCTAGTTGCATCTCATTGAATACTTTGGTATGAAATGGGAGGAGAGTTGTGGAATATTTCTTGTAATAAAGATTAGAAAATCCATCCGGACCAGGGGCCTTCCCAATTTTCAGGGATTTTATTGCTTCCATAATTTCCAGGGGCTCTATAATTTTTTCAAGGTTTTTCATTTGGGGCTAGAGTGGGGAGTCGGCATTTTGCTAGGTAATTCCGAATCTTTATTGCTCTTTTCTCTTTAGTCGAGTCTCCCATTGGGCCTGGTAGATTTTAAAGGGATTTGTAGTAGTCCCTAAATGCATTACTTTGGGGTTGTGAGATACTGAGCCATTTTTAGTGTAGATGTTATGAATTTTAGCTTTAGCTTGTTTTTGCTTTAATTTACGTGCCAACACTTTATCTGCTTTATTATTTTTTACATAGTATTTCTGTTGAGTCCATCTTATAGCTCTTTCTGCGTTTGACACTAACAAGAGGTTTAGTTCGCCCCTCATTGAGATTATTTGCCTGTAATTTTTCCGGGAGGGGTTTGACTTGTGAATAAACTCTAGCTCTGATAATTTTTGTGTTAGTATTTCAATTTGTTTTGTTTTTTCTTTTTTTTTCCGAGAAGCCAGGGCAATCAGTTTGCCTCTTATCACTGATTTGTGGGCTTCCCAAAGGGTAAAAGAGGAAACCTCTGGGGTATTGTTTATTTCAAAGTATTGGGCCAGGTCTTTTTCTATTAATTGGAGATTTTGTGGGTTCAATAGTAGGGATTCATTCAAGGACCATGACCTTGTTGTATTTTTGGGAGTGAGGCCTACTTGTCTGGTTATAAGTGTAGAGTGGTCTGACCAAGCAGAGGGGGCGATTACTGCTGAGAAGATATTATCACTAATTTGTTGGTCTATTAGGATATAGTCAATTCGAGAATAGCTATTATGGGGGTGAGAAAAAAAGGAAAAATCCTTTACTTTGTTATTTACTAATCTCCAGGAGTCTACCAACAGCAGCTCCTTGGTCATAGATATGAGACCCTGGGTAGAGGGAGCTATTTTTTGTGGCGGTGGGAGACTGGGGGATTTATCTAAAGTTGGGTCTATAAGTGCGTTTAAGTCTCCTGCTAAAATTAAAAGGCCTTTCTGGACGGAAAGGATTAAACTTTTTAGTTCTTGGAAGAAAGATTCTTGATTGTCGTTAGGGGCGTAAGTGTTGACTATTGTTATATCGGTAGAGTCCAGTGACCCAGTAATAATTAGAATTCTTCCAGCAAGGTCACTTTTAATTTGTCTACTTTGAAATTTAAATTTTTATGGAGGAGTGTAGCTAAGCCATTCTTTTTCGTGGGAGCTGATGAGTGGTAGACTAGAGGGTAGTCACTGCTAAACAGCATCGATTGGTCCTCTTTTTTCAGATGGGTCTCTTGTAACAGAATTATATCTCCTGCTAGTCTTTTGGCTTCCGAAAGAGCAATACGTCGCTTTCGGGGATGTTTAAGCCCTTGGTGTTTTGGGATATTATATTAATCGGCATGGTGGTGGTTCAGAGTTCTGTGATACAAATGAACAGAGTGATAACTTACATATAGTTGAAGGGTCGGTACCTCAGTCTTCAGAAACAATCTGGTATGGGAACATATACAACGAGAGATATACATATTATTCCATAAAAGTGGTAAATGCTTACAAAACTTGGAGGAGGGGAACGGTAGAGGGAGGAGGGAGGGATAAACCGAGGACCCCGGCTTCCAAACATTGTTTGGGGGGACCAGCCATAGTGGGACCCGTGGTGCGAGTCTCTCGCACTCACAGGTTAAGTGAACATGAGGGGGGCGGGCAGTAGCCCAGCGGCTCGACGTCGCAGTGCTCCTTTGTTTAGGTGCTAAGCTTTCGAAAAGGGAAAACAAAATCACCCCAAAGAGTACGGGGTGGGTTGTGTGTGTGATCTTACACATCAGGGGAATGAAAACAAGAATGGGGGGTATTGAACGTTATAACTGTTTACAGCAACATGTCCTTACTCAATTTTAAAAAAAGCATTAAGTAGGATTGGTTGGCATGTATGATTTGGCAGGCACTGCACTCGAAGTCTAAGGGGGGAGAGGGACAAAAAACATGGAAAAAATCACCTGGGCCGTAGCCTCTGTTATTTTAGTCTCTAACAAAAATTTAGTAGTTGAACTTTGGGATACCAAATCAATTATAGGCAACATAACGGTCTAAAACTTGTATTGTAAAAACATTTCTATCTAGAAAGCAGTTCCTAGCAAACATTGTATATCAGTCCCTCTAAGTATTCAAATTAGTACAAACTGACTGTCAAACTTTAAATGTCTCAACTTTGTGGGAAACTTGGGAGAACAGTTCCACAGTGAACAAGGACATAGCCTGAGTTTTGGGGTTTGCACACTTTAGAAACTTAAAAACTAAACTCAGTGGTTTCTTGATGTGCAGGTTGTCGTGGTCATGGTCGAGTTGGTCGATGTGTTCCAGATATCTCGACCGTTGATTAGTTTTTAGATATATTGTTGGAGTGAACCACGTCTCAGCTTGCACCTTATGACCAGACCACGTTTTGATTTGCCTGTCGTCTTGAATAGGTGTTAGGAGAGTTTCCAGCTTTAGTTTTTCAAGTGGGTTGGGTCCTTGCTCGCCCAGAGGTTGGAGCTTTCGCCCATGCCTGGCGTTGTGCCTTAGGTGATTGACTAGGCCTTTGAGAGGCTTCCGGATCTTCTGGTTCGAGTAGGCCCAATGTTCGTAGTTTTGCCTCACCCTCTGCTGGTGAGAGTAGAATATGCATAGTTTCTTGATAGGTGAACAGTAGTTTACACGGGAAGCCCCAGCGGTAGCGGATTTTCTTGTTCCGCAGCGAGTTGGTGATCTGCGCGAACATTCTCCGCTTGTTCAGCGTGGTTTGAGCCAAGTCCGGGAAGATGAGGAGAGGAACATTATCTTGCTCTATCTTTGGGGTTGTTCTAGTGACTCTCAATATTTCCTCTTTCATACGGAAATAGTGTACGCGTGTGATCACGTCCCATGGCTTCGCTGGGTCTTGGCCTTTCGGTCTAGGAAGCCTATGTGCTCTGTCCATCTGAAGTTTTTCGGGTAACAGGGACTTGAAAAGCCGGGTGAGATATGCGTCTAGTTGGGCGTTGTCCACTTCTTCCGGGACGCCTCTGATCCGCAGGTTATTGCGTCGTGACCGGTTCTCCGTGTCTTCTAGTTTTTCGAAGATTGTTTTGACTTGGGTTTTTAATTCTTCGATTTCTTGCGCTTGGGACTCTTGTGCCAGGGCGGTGTTATCCACCTTCTCCTCCACTTCCACAATGCGGTCTCCTATGGACACAATCTCCGCTCTAATGCTGTGGCGGAAGCTCTGCATCTCGGAGTGAAAGGAGCTTTTTAATTCCTGTACAAACCCCATCATTGCTTTGCGGGTAAGCGGGGTGTCCGTCTCCTCTCCAGAGTCTGGATCTGATTCTACGTCTCCGCCTGCGGTGGACGCTTCTTGGTCTTTTGAGCTTTGGTTTTTGAAGAAGAGGGAAGCCTCCCACTGGACCGCTGTTTTTTTTTGGTTGTTTAGTGGACGGCATTTTTGTTGTTTAGACAGACAATTTTTGCTGAGAGTAGAGCTGGATGTGTTTAAATGGTGTAAACAGGTTTTAAATTGAGATGAGTCCCCTCATTCTTAAAATGTCCCGATCATACACACATTATTTACATTTCTTTATTTGGTTTTGGTTGAGCTTTATTCCTTGGTATTTTGGACCCTTTTGTCTCATCTGGGCTGCTGACCCTGCACTGGGCCCAGTGGTCAATTTGAAGGGGGTAGTGGGACTCAAGGTATGCTTTAATTGAAGGGGGGGGGGAGGAGTATTTCTTTATTTGTGTTTTTGTGTTTTGTTTTTTGTCCACCAGGTTTTTATTTGCAGCTTGCAGCAGCTACAGTGAACAGGCTGGGTGTACCAAGATGGCCACCAGCCTCCCCGCAGCCGGGCCGCTCGAGCTAGCAGCCTCCTTCTCTCCAGGTGAGTCTCCCTCTCTCCTTCGAGGCCCACGGGTCACTGTGTCTGCAGGGGGATTACCCGTCCTGGTTCCGCTGCGGCTGCACGCCTGTGTGCCCCTCCCTGCACCTCACACACAGGCCGGCGCCATCTTGGGGATCCGGTTCGGTGCAGGCGCTCCGGGGCTGTCGGAAGGGGGGGGAGCGGGCGACCACCGCTCCGTCCCCAGCTCTGTCCCTGCACTGCGCCGCGATGTGGGGGTTCTCCCTTACCTCCGTTTGTGTCAGGGGACTCGGGGAGCGGCCGCTACCTCTGCCGCACGGTCCTGGCGGCCATTTTGGGGATGTTGAGAGGCGAAGGGGGGGAGCTCTCAGACGGGAGAGAATCCCCCGCTCTCCCGTTCCACCACGACCAGAATCGCCCAGATTCCTCTCCTCTGCGTCCCAGCACCATAGGTAGCTTTTTTGGGGGGGCTTTTCCCCGAGTTTCAGGGTCTTTGTTCTGCCTTTACAGGGGGTTGATTGGGGAGCTCAGCAATTTGCGGTTAGCTCGCTCGGCTTCCTGGCCACGCCCCGGCATGGTGGTTTTTGTTTTGTTTTTGTGCTTTACAACTATTTTATTCTAACTTTAAATTGAATAGGGTTAGTAGATTTGTGGTATATAATGACTCAGAGAGTGAGATCACTATAATGAGCTCTCACATTGAAATCCACAATCCCACAGTGTATTGAATAGCATGTGAATATCTATTTTTAACAGATTTTTTCAGTTGCACACTGCAGGGATTTGCACAGCTGGCCTGGAACCACATTGGGATCTAAAAGGCCATTTGTGCACAGCTTGGACATGTCAGAACTGTGTAATGAATACTGTAGGCTACAATATGCTATGTGGGACTTTCTTAATAGGAGAAAGATCTGATGAAGGCTTGGAAAGACCTGCACAACTATGGAAGGCTCGGGATTCCCTTTCAAAACGTAATGGAAGCTATTTATTCTTCTTTTTAGAAGCAGAGATGATTGCCCTTTTAAGACTTGTTATATGTCTGTCTGACATTATAAAAGTAGTACTTATCCTGGCTTGACAAAGCGTAAGGTCAAAAAACGGATGTGTAAAACAAAATCTCCATAAGACCACAGTGAATATCAATGAGTTTACTGTAAATATTGAATAGGAAAATATCATTTGAATGTTGTTTTGTACAGAATCCTAAACACACTTGGATGAAGGATTACTTCAGAGAATGCAGCTTTTCATGTGGCATAATCTGCCTCCAAAACAATCCTAGCATTACAATTGCCTAAAAGGCACAAGCATCTGTTCTGCTAGAATTATGAATGCCTTGGCTAGAAGCAGCAGCTTGGGATTTGATACTTCTTCCAAAAAGTTCTCTATGCTGGCACCACATTCATGAGATCACCTGAAATGGAAATGGGACTTGAAAATGTATTGTTGTAGATTGTGTGTGTAGGGGCAGGGGACATGCACTGCTTGGGGGTTCCTTGACCCCTTTTAGTGTGGAAATTAGAGTGACGTGTAGACAGTTGTAAAGTATTCATTATGAGTATAATAAACATATTTGGAAGCAGGGAGATGTCTCGTTTTGTTTTCTTTTATATCAATTGTAATGTCATGAAAAGCATATGGATGCTATATTAAAATCCCCCTGCAGTCTCCATCACCTCGGTTTCAAATGTGTACTTTCTGCTGTGTTTCCTATACATTAAGATTATTATACATGTATCTGAAAACTGTTAGGACAGGGATGAACTGCAAGCTCCCATGTGGTGTAAACATATGTTCATGCAAATGTGAAAGTTGTACATGGGGAATGAAGGAGTGAGTTTGTGAGCATGTGAATGAAGAGGAGACATATGGAAAGCCGTTGTAGGTATTGGAAGCGGAAGGCATAGGCATACTGTAGCAGTAGTTAAAATATTATATGTGTATTTCACAAAAATATTTGTATTTCCTTTATAAAATGCTATTTAGTGCTTTATCTTCATAAAAAATCTTCATGTCATTGTGTCACCTGTTTCCATTTGATAGTTTAATTGTAAATAAAAAACTGCTAAGCTTTTAAACTTGCTGAAATATTAATGTTTGCTAGCTCAAGCTACGTATGTTACTTAGAATAGAATGTTATGTTTTTGATGAATATTATTATGAATTCGGTTAATTCTAACTGTAAAAAGGTGTCTCTCAGTTGCCAGACTTTGCTAAGGTTTGAAACGGTTACTTAAGTAGAAACCGTATGGGTTTATTAAACTACTACTTTTCTTGATGATAATATTGCTGGGAGTAGAGGGGGAGGTGAGGTGCAGGGACAAAGAAGAGAGTGGCCAGGGTGAAGTTCGGGACAAGGGAGGGGGGGGCACCATCTGCCCAAAAAGTACAGCATATGGTTGCTTCCACTGGCAGAGCGGCACAAGCCCAGCGGGGGATATTCGACCAGCCGGGGGGAAGTCATTGCCGAGCCCCCGCTGGTAGGTGCTGCTCCCACTGACCCACTCGTATTTTCTTCCAATGCCCTTTAACTCTCTCAGCCATGCCACAAGCCCTGATTGGCCAATAAAGGCAAGCCCTAGCGTCTTGAGCAACATCCACACTGTAATTGGTCGCCAGCCCTTCTACTATGATTTCCTGTGGTAGCAGGGAATCTATCTAAGGGGAACCTGATCATCGTTGCATAGCTCATTCTGATCCTGATGTGGTGATGAACTAAGCGATGTGCTCCGAGGCTGTGGCAGAGATACCTGAAAACGAGGATGGGACCTTAACTAATCGGGAAATTTGAAAGTGCTTTTGTGCTACAGACTATGTATTGTCGAAGAAGCGGAGAGCAGGACTTTTAAAGAGGGAATTTGAACGTGCTCTGCCGTGAAGGTCACCATAGAGGTCTGGGTGGTCCCAACCCCAATAGCGTGTAGAAGCAAGCCCTGGGTAAGCCTTCAATGTGGTGCTCAACACCAAGCCAGCTAGGATTCCTCCTGTATGCCCCTCTTTTAGTGAGTATAGCTCTGATCTGTGTCTTTGTGGCTCAGGCTGGAATAAAAATAAATAAATACAAATGTATTCAACTGCTTTGTCCTGTCTGGTGCCTTGAGCTCGATGATAAGTTCTGGTCTTCTGTAACAAGTGACATCTAAGAAATCTATATTTGAAAGCAGTCCCTCCTAGGACCAAAGTACTTGACAGATAATGACAGGGTTTTATCAGGGTGATAATGCAGGGCCGGTCTTAGGGAAAAGTCATTGCATTGGGCCCTGCGCCTTCAGGGGGCCCTGCACTCCCTCCTCCTCTCCGCCCTGGGATTCAACTTTTGCCCAACTGGATGAGGGAGCTGGGGAGTCCTCAGATCGGCGCAGGACCACAAGGCTGCTCATCCCAAGCGTAAGAGTGTCAACTCCACGTGTGTTGTGTGTGTAGTCTTACCTTCTCTGGATCGACCCTACTCCTGCGTCGCGTTGTCATGGCGACCCGATGTCACATGGCAATTTGTTGCCATGACAATGTGACATCAAATGATGACGTGTTGTCATGACGATGCGACATAACATACAGTCGCGACGCTGCAGGGGAGGTACAATCTTCAAGGTAAGTACCCCCACTACTTTCACCGGAGAAGCACTGCTGTCAGAATGCCACATTGGGCCCAGCAAAAGCTAAGGCCGGCCTTGGATTAATGTCTTCTTTTTTGTCAAGCTTTGGGATTGCACCTGTGCTTAAATTGATTACACGAGTAAGGAGTGCTGCTTGAATAATACTAACGTTCAGATGCCTGCATTAGAATTCATAGACTACTTGTACACTCTATCTGGACTATTAGGGGCATCCATGTCACATTTTTCATAATAATTTGTTGTTCACTAAATTTGATCTGCTATATCAAAATGCAAATAAAAAAAAAAACAATACAAAACAAAAAAACAGCTAAATATCGATGATATTGCTGTTAATTTATTCCAGAAAATGCAAATGCTCACTGACAGAACAGAATAAAAAACTTTGATACTATTATTACAAGTAAAAAAATGACATGTAGCAGGTGTTAAGATGTTAACCGCAGAGGTGTCCAGTTATTAAGCAAATAAAAATAAAAGGAGGTTTTCAGCTACTTAGGGGAAAATATGCAAAGCAGATGACATGACCTGTTAGTAAATAGAGTCCCCACATGAAAGGTCCTCCTGTATATAACAGCTGATGTGGAATAGTTAGAACTACCGTGGTAATGGGATCCAATGATCCAAGCTATAGTTTGTTCTCCATTCACAGAAAGGCAGTCCAATGAATTAGCTGAAACTCCTCACTCAAGGGATATCAGGCATTTAACCAGCTGATCATTCCCTGTTGGAAGGGGGTACTATCAGGTACTAGCAGGCAGAGTAGTAATTGAAAAACCTCATTCATAACCTCCTAGGATCTGATTGATAACTGGACACCTCTGTAGTTAACATCTATGACATCTGTGGTACCTGCGACTTTATTACTTGCAATAATAGTATCAGGTTTTTTATTATGTTTTGTCAGTGAGCATTTGCATTTTATGGAATAAATGAAAAAAAAATTGTTATCATTTTTACCTTGGATCGAACGCTTCTCATTTGTTCTCTAGTTTTTCTTTTGGATGTGATTTATCCTTTAGATAGAGAAGCCGTCCTTGACTCCTGAACACACTTTGTTTTTGTTTTATTCCTACAGACACTTCCTATTTTTAAGGAATTATTTCTGACTTTGCTACTTTTGATTATTATTTTTTCCTGTTTATGCACATTCTAGTTGTTTAATATTTGTGCACTGTATGTGTATACTATACATATATATTTATATATTGATATTAGTGATTTATTATTGTTTATCACAGGGATTATTCCCCCCTGTATTGGGCAAAATGTTTCCACTTTATATGCATTTTTTTCTGTCATCACCTTTATTATTAGAATCATTAATTAATTTCAGTATTTAAGCACTTATTTTTTAGTGTATATTTAATCTGGCATTTTATACGTGTGTTGTATTCTTTGTATGTGCATGGTAGCATTAAAAAGTTTACACTATGTTCATTTTCTCTTTGCTATCTTTCATATAAGGGAATGTGGCGCTTTGAACACGATCCTTGGAAGGATAGACATGGGAGAACATGGATAATATTACCTCCATACCATCACTTTACTGAAGCACGTTTTATCAATTACCTGAGGGTGTTTGCTCCTCTATAACTTTAATATCACATTTGGACGGATGAGGAGACTATGAACCCAGAGCAGCATCCACTGCAGGATATGTATTTGTTCCCTTATATAATTTTATATAGCTAAGTATATAGTTACATACTATAGTTACATATGTAACTATGATATAAAGGAACAAATACATATCCTGCAGTGGATGCTGCTCTGGGTTCATGGTCTCCTCGTCCTCATATCTTTTGCGCTTTTGTTTATTCACATGATGTACTGTAGGAACTGCATAAAAATGAATGTGTTGCAGTCATTACAATATTCCTTAAAATACATTAGGACAGTACAAAAATTAGCGGTTGTTTTTTGGCAAGCTTAAATATATTGTGTTCACCTACAGTAAGTAATTACACATTGCACCAATGTATAGAAATGGGAAATATTGCATGTAGTATTATTATTTCCGGTCTAGTACTTGATTCTTGAAATAACCTATCTGTATAGACAGATGGTTCATAAATGTTGGAGTAAGCAATGTTATATTCAGCATGAGAGAGGTAGCTGACAATGTGGCATATCTGTCAATGTTATGAAAATATAGAGCATTTGCATAGCATTTTAATGCAAACTATGAAATAGCTTAAAACATACAAATGCAGAGGTTCAGATACAATTTCAGACTGAATAGGAAATACAATTCTTCACTTCTTTTACGTGGAAAAAGAATACATTAATCCTTGCCAAAGTTACAGCTTTTATTTTCTGGCTTTGGTATTGTTGTGCTCCTTGATTGTATCTTCTCTTGACATCTTTGTTCTACCCCCCCCCCCTCATTTCAGTTCAACCCAATTCTTTCAAAATCCAAGAAAACATTTTGCCACTGAGATATGAATTACAGAGTAACACCCAATGGCCCTCCTGCTTTAAAGTCACTTTATCTCCCACCAAAAACATAGATTGTAAGCTCCACGGGGCAGGGACTGTGTCTGCAAAATGTCTTTGCAAAGTGCTACATAAAACTATTAGAGCTATACAAGAACATGCTATTATTATTACTTTTGTAATTATGCTTTTTCTTTTATTTATTAGTCACAAATTTTAATGCCATGAATGAGATTACATCCTGGTTGCTTTTTCCCTACCCTATACAAAATCACTTGCTAACATTATCATGGATTATCTTTTACAGATGGTAATACATGTTAACACTCTGTGGACATTGGGTGGTTAGGTGCCCGGGGCACCTCAGTATTTTGGGGAATTCCACCGGGGTGACGTTGTGATGTGGGTATAAGTTGTGGGGCCCGTATGGTATTGGGCACGTGTATACTGTTACAATATAGAGTTGGGTGTTATCAGTAAAGATGTCGTTATATCACTGTGTGTGTATATTTATTCTTCACTGTTTGTTCCTGGGAAGGGGTTATCCAACTGCACTTTAATCCCTCCCAGCTGGAGGCACTGTCATGAACTAGATACAATCACCCCAGGCTCCCAGCGGCGGAGGATCAGGCCTCCTGTGAGCCACTCAGGTAACACACCACATGTTGTTTCCCTAGACACGGGGAGAGCGGGCTACATAAATAAAGCAGGTTCAGTAAGGGTTGCCAAGCAATGATCTACCTTTGCTGCTATGGGAAAGAGCAGGTTGCAATGAACTGTTCTGTCGCCTCCCATAGCCCTTTATCAAGTGGGATCCTCCTGTGAGTACAACAATATGATTTCCCTTCCCCTTGTGCATTTTGTTAGTGCAAATACCACTTAGCATTGTATGGAGGGGGAGGGGGAGGAAATAATGCCTAAACAGATTTGTTTTTTTATTCTGAAAGTGCAATTATCTAGCAATAAATATCAACGTTAAACAATTTGCATATAATTGATGCTGGTGAACTACAGTATTAGGTTGGTAGAAATAATTAACTTGTTATGCCATACTTATAGAAAAGTGGAAGAATTGAAAAAAATTCAATTGTTTGAACATTTCTGGCATAGTATACCATGGCTTTACAAAAGTAGACCCATAGGTATGTATATCCCTTTTATCTGAATCAACTTGTCATCAATTTAAACTTCCAGTTGTACATTAATTTAAAAAAAAGAGAAAAGTGTACACCTGTGTGTTTGTCCAGTCGGCTTATAGATATTGAATACAATATTCTTTGACAGGCGGCAACACCCTATCGTGTTCTAGATTGGTAAAGGATATGACACTGAGCATTGCACACGCAGAACATTCTTTCAGCTTCCTGTAGGATTAAATGTCACATTTTGTTTTCAAACACTAGTCAATGCAAAAGTTAATGACACTTCCAAGCAAATCATGCCTGGCTATTTAAGGAATAAATATGCTGATCCCCTGGTTGCATTTAAAGACTACCATCACTGCATGTGACGTGAATTATTCAAACCCCCATTAACAAACTGTTCCCTTCTGCTTGGCTGGCTGCAGTGCACCTGGGTCTGTACTGTCTCTCTCTTTTCTCATGGGCAGCTACTAAAAAGCTCAGAAGGCTTTTTTTTGCATGCTGGCTTCCACTGAAGGAAACAAGCTGCGGCTGATTTGTCACGCACCCTTAGGGAGAGCACAAACAATTCAGGCACACAGTCTCTACAGCATTGAATGTGCCTCACTAACTCAGTACAGATCACATGCTACCTAAAGGTACAGTCCCACTTGGCAACCTACAGTATATTGGAGATAAAATGAAGTCAAAATATTGAGCCATGTTGTAACGACTTTGTACTTTTAATAATCGTTTCATGGTTTGGGATATGTTATTTAGCAACACAAATTGTGAAACTCACAATTAAAAAAATGGGGATAATTTGGGTCTGTGGTTCATATTTAGTAAGCAGTGCTATTTCACAAGGCCTATTGATGTGGCAGGCAGAGATACTGGGCTCTTGCTCAATGTCACGAGAAACTGACAATAGGTTTGAAACCAAAATTGAAATTTTGATCTCAATTTAAAATAAAAACACAAAAATAAAATGGTGTCACACAGTGTCTCAGAATTCTCAGCATGTATATGGAAAAAAGAATGCTGTTTTTTCCAGGAAGCCCAAAATCACACATCCATTTACATGTAGTTGCCCTTTCATCCTGGACTCAATTGCTAACTCTTACTAACACTGTATCATGAAGATGAAAACAGACTGCAAGCCTACCAACCAGAAGCAATATAAGGATAGTAGAGGCATACAACTTCCACTCTATAAAGTACAGTAAATACAAAAGAAGCTAAATTGAAGCTGATGAATCAGTAATTTACCAAGGTTTCCTTGCTGCACAACTGGGGATAAAATAGGCCGAAAATACTACACTATATTTAAAGAAGAAAATACCATTGATTTCAACGAGAATATTTTTCCTTGATAAATCTGGTTTAGCTTTTTTCTCTCCATTTTGCAGTTTGGAGATTGAGTAATGTTCCTGTACTGTACCAGTGAAAGACCATTAGTAATTCTGTATGATATAAACTAAGGAAAAACATCATATAACAACCTGAATTTCTGGCTTGTGGAATGACTAGCTTTCAGAGTTAAAGAACAATTAAAGACAATCTTTTCTAGAAAATGGCATAATTGGATTGTAGATAGCCAAGTGCTGTTCAACTGTTTCCTGAGTACAGTAGATGCTTGATGTGTTCCTACAGAACGTACAGTAATTTGATTTTGAATCTCATTTATATAGGCATACACCAGATACATTAAGGCATGAGAACAGGATAAACACAGTATCTCAAGACATTTCCCTGACTGCCAAGTTTTAAAACATATTCCACTTTGTCCAATGCATTGTTTCCAAAGAAAAAGAGGGAGGCAACATATTTAATAAATATGTGGGGTTAAGATTTTTTTTTCTTTTTAAAAGAGTGAGGGGAATGTATACATTGTGAACATACAAATGAACATGAAATAAAACTTTAGGGATGACATGTATGAGGGTCCAAGGATGGTAAAATAAAAGTAATGAGATTCTCATCAGGGCTGAGATTGTAATGATCTTTGTGGCCACATTATCTATATATATAAAAGTCAAAATCTGTTTGTTTGTGCTCATTGCCTCTCATTGGCTGACTGTGGGGCGGGACTTGGCTCTCATTGGCTTTCAAGCACACTGAGTGTCTGCCGCCAACCAACCAACCCCCCCACCCCCCGTCACACACTGCCGAACAACCCACACCCGCAGTCTGCCACCGCAGACAAACCCCCCCGCAGCACGCCGCCGCCCCTGGTAAGTAACCCCCCCACTCGCACCCGCAGTGAGCCGCCGTCCCCAGTAAGTAAACCCGCCCGCACCCGTAGGGATCTGGCACCGAATAACCCTCCTGACCCCCCACCCCCCAGTGAGCCGCCGCCGGCGAGCTCTGAAGGGGGGCAATCAAAACCCTAGTGAGCAATAAAATAATTTACAGAGAGAATGGTTTGAAAAGAACATATTTCACAACACTAGTTATGACAGAAAGAAGAAAAATATATATGATATTTTTTCATCAGGACATTATACATTATGTTGCAAAAGAATAAAAATAAGGTTTGCAAATGTTAGAATGTACAGGGTGTCACATGACCAATGTGCATGTTACACTAGTTATACAGTAGATAGTTTTTTTTAATGCAATAAATTACATATGTCAGAAATGGCAATATAAAGAAAATAAATAAATACTTAAGCACAAAACGGTGGCATAAAGAATTCGAAGGATGCGAAATAGGTTTCTGTTATGAGTATAGCATGCATGCTCTCATCGTTAATTTGGGCTTGCTGAAAGGTCTAGAGAAGGTGTGCGCAAACTGGGGGGTGCGCCCCGCAGGGGGGCGCGGGTTTTACAGAGGCCCTGCGCGCTTCCGAAAGGCACTTAAATTAAATGCCAGGGAAGGGGCGAAAGCTTCTGTAAACCTCACTTACCGTGGTTCAGTCGGCTTCTGGAGATGCATCGCCATGGCAACGCCACGGGGTCATGTGACGTTGCGTTGCTATGGCAACATGACGCCATGATGTCCGGACGCCGGGAACCAAGGTAAGGAGGGGGGGAAGGGCGCAGAGAGGAACGCTGGCAGGGAGGCGCAGGGGAAACAGATTGCGCTCCCCTGGTCTAGAGCGTGCAGTGTGGTTGGTGAGGACAGTAAAGCAAATATGGGATGTCAAAGGGCTTCTGTTGTGGTGAGTGGACTGGTTAGATAGGCCCAGGTGTTGAGGTTGGCTTGAGTTGAATGCTGATAAATGGAAGAGGGGTTCTCGGGTCCGATGTGGCCATTTGTACCCAATAACCCATTGTTGCTGTTTTATTGTGTAGTAGGTTATGTGCAAGGGAAGGAGCTCTGTTGAGGGTCCAAGGACCAAGACAGATACAGTGTAGCAGATTAAAAGGTTAATATACTGTAGGAAAGTATTGCAATACAATACATTCATCCATTCCTCTCCTCATTTCTAAATACATACATTTGAAAAGACAACTAAATAGAGATTTGATATAGCTGTGCAGAATTGTAAAGATACTGTATAGAGAACATAACCAGTCAACTGTTGCTCACAAACCTACATAATACAAAGACCAGTATACCCCCACTCACATTGGTTAGAATATATCAAAATAAAAGGACACACTTTTTCACTCTCTGCACAATCATGCTTGGAACATCACTCCAATTACCATTGAATGTTGTGACCTCAAAGTGCATTAATAGGTTTAAAAGAGGAATAGACATTTGTGGTGCAAAGTTCATAAATTGATATTAGGAAAATGGACATAAATTCAATGTATATACCTTGAGCCTAAAAACATCTCTTAATAGTAGAGCAAGTGATACCCTGTACTCTCAGAAGCTTTCTACTTCCAATGGTTTGAGACAGGATACTAGCCAGTTGGACAATTTGGTCTGAAGCAGTATTTTCAGTGATTATGTTTTTATGTATCTATTGTGAAAGTCACTGACTCAGTACGCTGAAACTGTGTGTGCTGAGAGAGAGACAGTCTACAGAGCGTTAATTCCTCAAAGAGAAGCCAACAGCAGCTGCTAACTAATGGAGTTAATCAGCCTGTCTGAATGAGGATGTGTTTTAAAAGACACAGGAAGCTGCTATGCTGAGAGACTGTTTTCCCCAGAGAAGGGGGGAGATAGAAGTGCTCCCCAGCTGTGGAAGCTGGTACAGAGGAGGTCTCTGGACTCAAGGTGTGGCTGAATTCCCCTAGGAAAAAAGGACGCAAGGCAGTGCTGAAGCAGTGACGCCTACTCCAAAAGACTGACAGATAAGTAAAAACATTTTTTTTGTTGTATGCAGAGACTGTGTTACCTTGTTCCATATGCCAGGGCATGTTTTGGCTTGGGAACCAGCTTAGCTGGCCATGCAGTTAGTGAGGGCGAAAGCTATTGTGTAGTTAGCTTTCCCTAAAGGGAATAGGTGTTTATTTCCTATGTTTTATTATGATTTAAAGGGACAATACCCATTATATTTATTTGTTTGTGGCTAATAAACCACTACAAGTTAAAGCTTTACACGGCATCTAGCGTCTTACTGACCCTGCCGCGAGGCCGTCCTGTCACACTATATACTTACTACACTCAATTATACTAACAGTTGTTAAAAATTTCTGTGCAAGAAAAAAAAGATATAACATTATTTGTATAGAACAAAACTAGAAATGAAGGAAACTAGAAAATGAAGGAATGACAGAATAAGGAATGACAGAACAACATACCTGCACTCTTTGAAGTCAAGGAGCATAGTTTAAATTACAGTAATGAGTCCTTATAACTGGTCAAGCCACTTTGGTTTCAAGCTCTTGAGAACATGAATTTACTGTAAATGCTAGGATTTATTGAAGACAGGACATACTGTAGCTATAGCCAATAGTTTATTCAGACAGAAAAGGCACTTAACTGTAGTTTGTGCGCATTGATTCACTGATCACCACTTGGAATGGCCTGAAAACTATAGTATAAAATAAAGACTGTTCACAGTACTCCTTCCAAGTAGTTTACAAAATGCTTCTTTTATTTAACATGTATGTATGTATGTATGTATGTATGTATGTATATCTTTATTTGTATAGCGCCATTAATGTAAATAGCGCTTCACAGTAGTAATACACTTGACAATCATATAAGTAACAAATAATACAAATAACAGGTCATGGGAATAAGTGCTTCAGACAAAAGTAACATTATGGAAGACGAGTCCCTGCTCTGAGGAGCTTACAATCTAATTGGTAGGTAATAAGAACGTACAGAGACAGTAGGAGGGTATTCTGGTAAGTGCGCCTTCAGGGGCCAAGCTTTATGTATCATGCATCTAGTATTATCCATGGTGCTACTCATATGCTTCTTTAAGCAAGTGTGTCTTAAGGTGGGTCTTAAAGGTGGATAGAGAGGGTGCTAGTCAGGTATTGAGGGGAAGGGCATTGCAGAGGTCTGGGACAGTCAGTGAGAAAGGTTAAAGTCGGGAGAGGGCTTTAGATGCAAAGGGGGTAGAGAGAAGACATCCTTGAGCAGAATGCAAGAGTCGGGATGGTGCAAAATGAGGAGAAATTAGGGCTAACATGTAAGGAGGGGTAGAAGAGTGTAAAGCTTTAAAAGTGAGGAGGAGAATTTAGTGTGAGATGTGGGATTTCAGCAGGTTTAGGAAAGAGTAGAGTGATTCTGGCAGCAGCGTTTAGGATAGATTGTCGGGGAGACAGGTGAGAGGCAGGAAGGCCGGATAGCAGGAGGTTACAGTAATCGAGACGGAAGAGCATGAGGGCCTGATTCAGAGTTTTAGCAGTGGAGCAACAGAGAAAAGGGCGTATCTTTCTAATATTGTGGAATAAAAAGTGACAGGTTTTAGAAACGTTTTGAATGTGAGAGGAGAATGTAAGAGAGGAGTCGAGTGTGAACCCTAGGCAGTGTGCTTGGGCTACTGGGGGAATGATAGTACTTCCAACAGTAATGTGGAAGGAGCTAGTAGGGCCAGGTTTGGGAGGATGTATGTGGAGCTCTGTTCATGCCATGTTACGTTTAAGTCGGCGGAGGGCAATCCAGGATGATATCGCAGAGAGAATTCAGAAACTTTGGTCTGTACAGCAGGTGTAAGGCTGAGGGTTGAAAAGTAAATTTGTGTGTCATCATCATAGAGATAACATGACTTCACACAATTATAAAACTGACAAATGAGCAATGTTTTGGGCCAAAGGCCCCTTTTCAAACCTTATGTTAAAGAGCTATGGGCCTGAAACATTGCCTATTTGTTGATTTTATCACTGTGTAAAGTCATGCTAAATAAAATAAGAATTTTAGTAGGAGTGCTGTGGAGATCATTTATTTTCTTCACTGTAAATTCCATGCTTACTAGAGATTTGTGAATGTTTCATGATTCACTTGTACTGTATGTTTGTTAGTGCGTGTTTTAGATGCATGTATTAGTAAGCACATCTTGCATTATGGAACTTTGAATTAAAATGTCAGTGTGATTCTATCATGGAGTTAAAGTCTATTCTGGAAAGCAAGTATATACAATATGTGTAAGATAACTGTTGTAAAGTAAAATGTTCATTGATTCCCCAGCACAGTCATTTTTGCATAAATTCCCCATCAGTGGATGCTTTGTAAAGTAACCATCTGCCTAACTGAAGTGGTTTAATGGTCTGCATCGCATTAAAGTGCTTGTGCTACTTTAAAAAAAAAATTAAAAAATTAAAATAAACCTACTGGATTTGTCTGGATTTAAAAATAATCAAATTTGTTCATTGATAAAGGTACTTTAAATTCATTGGTGAAGTGTATATATTTTTATGATTTGTATTTCCTATTTATCTCAAAACAGAAGGCTAAATCAGTCCCTTAGATTTAAAATATGTATTCTATATTTGGTTAAAATCTAACGCAGGTCAGTAGAAAACGGAAATTAAAGGTAAAAAAAGATAGCGCATTCAGCCCAATATAAAGGGTTTAGTCATTCACATCTCAAAAACACATTGCTCAGTAGTCCCCCAGGGAAGATGGAATAACAACTGACATCTTGAGAGACTGGGGAAGAAGTACAGAAAACCTGGACATGTTGCTTAAAGTTAGACATACAGTCTTAGCAAGCTCAAAATCCAGTTTCACAGTATTATATATTTATATATTTAATTCTGTCAACTGGAGTGCTACTGGGAAAGTGACCTCAAATATACAGCAGAAAACAAAGAAGTCTTAATGCTAGGGTGAACATATTTTTCCCGGGACAAACCAGGATAAATGATGCGCATGCACAAACCACGAGCACCCACCGCGCATTTGCAAACGATAAGTGCCCACCGCGCATGCACAAACAGCAAGCGCCAAACTGTGTGTGCGCGACAGGCAAGCACCGAACCATAAATGCGAGAATGGCAAGCACCCACTGCGCATGCACAAGTGGCAAGTGCCAATCGCACATGCACATGCGGCAAGGACCCATCGTGCATTCGCTGGCTGGCTGGCAAGTGCCCATTACGCATTCACATATGCGTTCGGTGCTTGTCAACTGTGCGTGCGCGATGGCCACTTGCCAGCCACATATGCATGATTGCCACTTGCCGGTCGTTCTTGCGCATGCGCAATTGGCGCTTGCTGGCCGCGCATGCGTTAATGGCAACCACTAATCACGCGTGTGCTTCCGGCACTTGCGCGAATGGCCAAAAAGCAGGACATTTAAAAGAAAAGTCAGGCTCCGGGACAAAGACTAAAAAAACTGCATTGTCCCAGCTTATCCGGGACGTCTGGCCACGCTACCCAATGCATATTAAGTATTGCAAATTATTTGATTCCTTTCTATATGTTTTTTTTCTTCTGATAAGTATGGGTCATTTAATTCAATATTTTTGCCAAAACATGTTAAGCCTAAACCATGTTGCTTAAAAAACAGAAGAACAACGAAAGACAAAAATACCCAATGGTACTGTCAGGAGTAGACCTAGCATGTTTAATTGGCCACCCTCTCTCCCAGTTCCTTTCTCTGTCCACAGGATGTGCTGCTATTTTTTGTCTGCTCTGGGGTTCCTCTGTCTATCTGTCTCCTCTTGGTGCTCCTATCCTCTGTCCTTATAATTTCCTGTTCCTCCCTTACCTGTGTTTTGTGTTCCTGACTCCTTCTGTTTCTGCCATGATTACTTATTAAAGGTCCTTGTCTATGATCTGGCTTGCCCTTGTTTGAGATTTAAAGCCTCTCAAAAGGAATTTCACGAGCTGATAACAGAGATGGAAGCCTCTCAGGAGGAGAGACATCCTGTGAGAGAAGCCTTCCAAGGGTTGAATGGTGGGTTTGAAACTATAAACCAAATGTTCAAGACCATCTCTGTCCAAGCCAGTGAAGGAGATAAGAGACTCCATGAATTAGAAGAGGAGAAGAGACTATTGGTAGAAGAAAAAAGTCAAGGATGCAATTGGCATTGGAAGAAGCAGAGGGCGCCTTGGAAAAGGAAAGAGGTAACTCCCTATGTTTCCAGTTAGAACTTTCTAAAATCAGAGCAGACTCTGAAAGAATAAATAAAAGCATGCTAACAATTCAAAGATACTACAGAGCCCTCATCCAAGGAAGGTTGGAGAGACAGCGTTATCTGCGCAAACACTCTGCCGCTGTCATCATACAGGCCGCCTATAGAGGGATGCAAATTCATCAGCTTTGTCGTGGACTAAAGCAGCCTGCATTCTTCAGTCAATTTGGAGAATGCAACGACAAAGGAGGAAATATGAATATCTGAAACAATGTGTGATTGTACTGCAGTCAAATGTTAGAAGGGTTCAGCAACAAAGACGCTATAGGAATATAAAGAAAGCTGCTTGCGTGATTCAGTCCAGATACAGATTCTGCATCCTAACCAAGCAAGCTGTGAGTTCCTATAAGCGCATTCACTATGCTGTCTTAGTGCTCCAGTCTGCTTTCCACAAGATGCTGGAAAGAAGAAGCAGATTAAGACGAAGAAGTGCAATTCAGATCCAGTCATTCTACCATGCCCATGTGGTCCGAACCATATTCCTTGTTATGAAAGCAGCTGTCATGAAGATTCAGCCTGTAACTATAATGAAGCAGAGATATAACCGCTATCGCACAATGAAAAAAGCATCACTGTTTATTCAGCGGTGTTTCCGACTGAATAGATTACTGAAACGTGAAAGAAAGATATCACGGAATTCAGTGGGAACTGGTGAATACAACACCATGTTTGAGCTGCTAGAGATCTTTAATGCTGAGCCAGACACAAATGGTTATGCCAGCAACAAAAAAGAGATAACTGCATGATGCCTAGGGCAATTCGCTGCCAAACGAGTGGAAGATGCCTTTGAGCGAGAAGTCTTCTGCTGAGTTAAGGACAAGAATTGCCCCACTGACTCATGTGAAGAGCCTGATGTATCTGTTTCTGATGCCCAAGCCCCTGCTATGACATTAAAAGCACCCGTCGAAGTTCCCTGCAATGCCTAATGCACCTGATCTTGATGTTTATGCTGACTCGTGTGAAGAGCCTGATTTACCCGTTCCTGATGCCCATGCCCCTGCTATGAAGTTAAACGCAACCCTCTTGAAGTTCCCAGCAACATCTGATGTACCTGTTCCTGATGCCCATGTCTCTGCGATAACGTTAGAAGCACACCCCGTGAAGTTCCCTGCAACGCCTGATGCCTACGCTCCTGTGAAAAGGATAGATGCACCTTTCGCAAATTTCCCATCAGTACCTCACGTACAAATTGAGTCAGCCTTCCATCAAGGTCTCCCTGAAGAGGCTGGAGGGTTGTCCAACTTCCTGGCAGCACCCGATGTACCCATTGCTCACGGCTACGCTCCTGTGAGGAGGATAAATGTCCCTCTCTCGGATTTCCCATCAGCACCTGGTGTACACATTAAATTGGCCTTCCATCAAGGTCTCCCTGAAGAGCCTTGAGGGTCTTCAGGAGGATCTGCCTGGAGAGGGGGGGAGTAATGTCAGGAGTAGACCTGGCATGGTTTCCTGGGTCTCCCTCTCTCCCAGTTCATTTCTCTGTCCACCGGGTGTGCTGCTTTTTTCTGTCTGCTCTGGGATTCCTCTGTCTGTCTTTCTCCTCTTGGTGTTCCTGTCCTTATAGTTTCCTATCTGATCTCACCTGACCTGTTCTGTTTCTTGGAGTCCTAATTACTTATTAAAGGTCCTTGCCTATGCTCTGGCATGCCCCTGTTTGTTCCTGCTCCCTGGTTCCTGCTCCCTGGTCTCAGTTCTGGCTCCCTGGTCTCAGTTCCTGCTCCCTGGTCTCAGTACCTGCTTCTCTTCCCTATTCCTGCATTCCTGCTGCCGACCTCTGCTGTGACCCTATCCACGCTATCTGCCACCTGCCTACAACCTCTGCCTGTGACCCCGACGATCCTTGCCTGCTGCCTGCCTCTGATCTCTGCCTGTGACCCCGACCATGCCGTCTGCTTCCAACCTCTGCCTGTGACCCCCAACCACTCTATCTGCCATCTGCTTGTAACCCTGATGATCCTTGCCTGCTCCCCGCTGTTCCGGTCATGAGGTCCTACCTGCTCCAGAAGTCTCACCGTCACAGGTACATCCAATGTGACAAAATACATAGTTAAATACTTCAAACCCTGGGAGAAGGGCCATTAACCTCCAAACAACTGATACCAGTCAAAAATGTAAAATAATAAGCACACAATCCCAGCGAGCTCTAACCCCAGAACCCACCACATCTCATATATTATATTTGTATCAAAAGGAGTGCTACTGAGTGTGGCTAAATGTTTACAAAAAAAGACAAAAATACCCAAGGCTACATCCAATGTGACAAAATACATAGTCAAATACGTCAATGTTAGTATTCTCATGAGCAAGGGTCAATTAGTTAAACTTTTTTGCCAAAGTGTTATAAGCCTGCAGCCACTTCACGGCATGACCAGCATGCAGGACCTAACACTACCTGTGAAAATTCTCATTTACCTCTGCTGTGGAGGGAGAATGGTCTTAATAGATCTTTCCTGCACAGGTACATGAAAAAATCTGCTACTTAAATAATGAGGTGGGGTGAACTTAAACCCTGGGAGGAGGGGCCACTAACCTCCAAACAACTGACAACAGTTGAAAATTAAAATTAATAAACACACAAGCCCAGCAAGCTCTAATCCCAGAACCATATATATACATGTAGAGGTATCAGTACCGTGTTAGCCGAGCTTCAATAATCAAAAAATAAATAGATGATACCGTTCTGTGGCTAACGAAATGCTTTTATTTATGCGAGCTTTCGAGATACACTGATCTCTTCTTCCGGCGATGTTACAATGAATGAAGCAAGCAAAAGCTATACTATAAACAGTGTCTATTGGAATGGTATCTGTGCTGCTCCTTCCCCCGGTGTGGATGTGATTGGAATGTTATCAGTGTAAAGCACTGTGTAAAGCACTGTATATACTGTGGGCTCTCCATTCATGTTAATTCACACTGATACACATACACACTCACACTGATACACATACACACATACATCATCACTTGCTTTCAGGAACCTTTTGACACCTCCAGCCATAAAACACATCCACACCGGGGGAAGGACCAGCACAGATACCATTCCAATAGACACTGTTTATAGTATAGCTTTTGCTTGCTTCATTCATTGTAACATCGCCGGAAGAAGAGATCAGTGTATCTCGAAAGCTCGCACAAATAAAAGCATTTCGTTAGCCACAGAACGGTATCATCTATTTTTTTATATATATATATATATATATATATATATATATATATATATATATATATATATATATATATATATATTTATATATATTGTGTGTATCAAAAGGAGTGCTACTGAGTGTGGCCAAATTTATACAACAAAAGTTAAACATTGGGTGCAGTCTGCCTACACACAAAATGTGTATTTATGCATAGAACAAAACAAGCAGTTACTCTATTAACAAAATAAAGTAAAACTGTATTGGTTTCATTGAAACTAATACATTTTTACTTTATTTTGATTGTGGTGTGTGTGTGTGTGGTAAAGGAGTCAGGACACACAATAATTGTAATAATACAAAACATTGGAGCAGGTACGTCTGTTAACTGCAAACTGTAGGAGGGTAAAAAAAAACAGGCATACCAAATGATACAATAAATGTGTCTTTACTAGCTCAAATGAGCCTTTTCAAAACCAAAAAAAGAGAAAAGAACCCCCATATAAGCATTCTGGATATACCAAAAATATAAACGATTTATTTTACAGACAAACTAAAATACATACAGTATATATTAAAACATCCTCTTAATGACACTGTAAACTATAAATACAATAAGTGACGTCTATGTGAATATGTGAATAAATTCATAACCTGGACCGGCCAGTCACAAAAAATAGGTAAAATATCTTTGATTGGACTGCTAGCTAGGCATGAAAAGACATTGCTTGGATAGATATGCACAAATGTAATATGCATTGCACTGATAAGTAAACCAATTATATTCAATCAAAAGCTACCAACACCACCCCAGGTACAGAGAGCCTGAAGTCGTTCCTTTGATACAAGCAGTATCAGTTATTTGTAATAGATCTTGCTATGATCTTAGCAAACAAAGCTATTGTTTGTAATAAAGTGAATGCATGCCTGCTGGTGTGTGTCATGTGTCATCCAGTTCAGAGAGGATGTGTACAGGACCCGCCCCACAAGTCTTTTTGTTTTTGATACTTATTAAATGTCCCACAGCACCATCTGAGTTAATATTGTGGACACAAATATTAGTTCAATATTATAACTTAATCTGATGTTTACGTACAATAGTTATCAGTTTCCTATTTTGTTGGTTTGTGTGTGTGTGGTGTGTGTGTGTATATATATATATATATATATATGTAACGGTATTTCTGGCCCGGCCTGACCCACCCAATCTCACATTGGCCCCTGTGGTCTAACCGGACCCCATTACAGTGTGAATATGCCTGATGGTGCACCTGCTGGCTACAGGACTCCTGAGTCTCCCGCATGATGGTGTGTGGGGAGGACCCGTCAGACAGACAGCTGAGGTAGTGTGCTGAGTCTCACCTAGTTCCAGTGCAGCGCCTCCACCTCACCAGGGTCCCTGCGTCCGCATGGGGATGATCCTGACAAGGAACTCCTCGGTGGTGCTCCTCTCTGTACACTCATTCCAGATAGATACACGAGAGGGTTTCTGGCTGAACTCATCTTTATTGACACGGCAGGGCAACTGCCCTCCACAAGGAGTATCTTCAGCCGCTCATCTCGCCAGTGCTCCCTTTTGATAGGTATATCACCTAGATCAGGGATTCACTATTCCCGCAGTAATCACTGTCCTGTGCCAGGTCCCTGGACACAGCCTCCCATGGAGTTACTATATCATAACTGACAGAACTCCTCCTCAACTGGACTTGAACTAGACAGCAACTCAGGTAGAACTTTCCAGCAACTAACTTTAGAACACAGTGCTGTGCCTTATGTAAGCTTCTGAGGCTGACACATCTCTGACATCACTAACCATGGAGTCAGAGCATGTGACCAGTCCCAGCCATACACAGAGCACCCCACCAGGGTGTGAGGGAAAACCTCCATGATTACTGCTGGCATGCCCACACTTACCAGGCCTTACTGCCAGCAGGAGAGATGACTGTAGGCATTTTACATGACCGCTACATTCTCCCCCTGGTGAATCCCATCGTCCTCGCTGGGACCTAAATTTGCATACCTCTTTCCAGGAAGCACTGCAACACAAAACATAATTAACATCACACAAATTTCCTCATAATACAGTACACATGAATACAGTCATCCGCCAAGCCCGCCCCGACCAGCAGCCACGAACCCGCGTAATGTCTCAGTACCCCCTTAATAATAGTGATCTGGGTCAGGTTTCCTCACTTCCCGGTTACCCATATCCAGGACCGTAACATAATAATGCCTAGGTGATCCTCTCTCTGGCACATAGGTCACCCTATGTTTGTGAACATTTCTCCCTATGCTCCCACTCGCATCAGGGTGTCTATCCTTTCTTCCGCCTTCTTACCTACAATGTCACTCCCCCTATTGACTAAATACAGCTCTATAGTTTCTTGGAACCACGTTTCCCTATTGTCCTCAATTTCATCCATCAGGGGCTCCGGAACATAGGGATACTCCAACCCATGGGATTTTTTATATTTGACTATTATAGCCCTCTCCGCCCTACTGACCCTGGTCAGATCAGCATTACCTGCCCTCCCAGGTAACACCCATGATAGGGGCTCATCAGGATCGACTGGATCTGACAGTGTGTCGGGACCCATGGGCGCTATGTCTCTACGCTCCAGCTGGAACCACCTGTCCTGTAATTCCCTGTCCCTCTGCTCGGGTGTAAACTCTCCCTCTCTCCACCAGAAATCTACCACGTCCTCCCGCCGGATAAGGAACCGAGTACGGTCCATCCACGCGGAGTACCCTTCAAATAACGGGGCCCACCACCGGGTCTCCTTAAATGGGTTAGGTCCTGGTTCCCTGTCGTCGTCAAATGAAAATACCCCTGACGACCTTGTGGATCGCGAGTTGAACCACCTCGAGGACCCCGGAGCCTTTACTGCCGGTTGGGGTGCTGTATCCGCCACCCTCAATTCCCCTCCTCCCCGTGAATCACCTTCCGTAGCTCCACTGAGCTGCCTCTCCCCAGTCCGTTTTTCCTCCCCCCCCAAAGGTATGTCCACAAGTTCCAAGCTGGGCGGTGAACCCGGTGACCGTGTGATAGGGGTAGGGACATTAGCTAGGGCATGGGGTTGGGTATAGGGGCATGGAACAGGACCCCACGGGGTTATTACCCGCTCTTGACTGTCCGTGGACCGGTCCAAGGAAGATGTCTCCTCGCCCTCATCAGTCCTGAAACCGTCTCTCCATTTTCTGGGCAATACGAGCGGTCGGGGACCTTCCCCCTATCGCCGAAGCGTCGCTGCTTCCCCTTCCTGGGTTCCGCCGTCGCCACCGGAAGTGACGTCCTCCCCGGAACCGGAAGCGTCGCCATCTCGCGTTGGACCCCCATGCGGGATCTCTTCTTCCACGACGACATCCGGTTGCTCCGCCGTCGCCACCGGAAGTGATGCCGTTCCTCCACGTGCGCGTTGGGCCTGGCGCGGCCCTTCCAGCGCTTCGCCGTCTGTTGTGACCAGGTAAGAGATAGGGCTTTTTGGCTTACCCGTCCGCAGGGGTGTAGGCGTCTCTCTCCCATCTCCGCCAGGTCCTGGGATGGCGGGACTCCGTCGGTCGGATCGCCGATCTGCGGGGGACGTCCGGTCACTCACCCCACGGGGCGTCGTTCTTCCCGTCTGTCTTTTCAGCTCCGTCTTTACTACCGCCAGCTCACGAAGGTCCTCATCAGAGTAGTCCCCTCGCCCCGACCTAGGGGTCGCGGGGCGGGGTGAAAGTCTCTTTGCCCCTGTCGCGGGGTTTAATCCAGCCGCCTCAATGGCCAGTGACCCAGCCGACTTGACCGGCTCCAGTCCCCTGTCTCCGGGACTCGCGCGGTTGATCCACAGCGCGCCCGGGGACTCAGCAGAGCGCCGTGTCACATCCACCGGGGGGTCAGCAGGCTGTATTGGGACGAATGTGGGCATAGGCCACAGATACAAAGTCCCGCAATGAGGGCAACGTGCCATCGTATTCACAGTACCTCCGGGCAGCCCGCATTGTAGGCAGAGCCCGACCACCGTCTCAGTATTGGCCACCCTCACCACCAGCACCCCGCCAGGCACTGAGTAGGGCTGGGTGGAGACCATAGTGCCCACAGTGGAGGAGCAGGCCATTCTTTGTACAGGAGTCACTTCCTGTACAGGTCTCTCCTTCTCTGTGGTTCCTCGCAACTGACTGGTGGAAGTTGCTGGATCCGCCACTCCCTGCTTTGGCTCCTCCCTTCTCTGACAGAGTTGGAACCCGCCCCCAGGGGTTGCAATAATGGGCGGGTCCCACAGGGGAATATCATGCCCCTTAATTAAGGCCGCACCTCTCTCAGTCCTGGTGGGCGCGGTCAGCGTTTTCGCGCCAATTTCCTCCCCAGAGCTGGAGTCCTCTCCCGCGGCTAGTTCCCGCCTTCTCCTTGCAGCAGCTTTTTGCACAAGGTACCTTTGCTTGCAAATCACCTCCACGGCCGGAACTACTTTTTGTAGTGGCGCCGTCTGGATATCAGTCCCTGGGCCCAGTGGGTGCATCCCCACAGGCCATAATTGAAAGTCACTCCCCCTGGTAGAAATCAGGGGAGGGTCCCATAAACTCAACGGTTGACTCAGCACAGGGGCTGAATTAGTCACTGTCCATCCCGGCGCAGCCATAGCTTTCGCGCCATGCCCCCCATCAGGGCGGGGCTCTGCTGTTCGCGCCATTCCCGGCCAGCTCTGTGCAAGTCCTGCAGCAGCCATTTTTTCTGCGCCTGGCCCATGCGGTTTCCCTAGCAAGCGGGAACCGCCATTTTGATTGGTTTTGGCGCCCAAAATGTCCATTCGTTCGCTCTCCTCACGGGGTTCTCCCCCAATTATTGCAATGTCCTCACACTCTTCAAAGGTGGCCCCTCGCTGTCCCAGGCAGGATAAAAACGGGGCAGCCACGGCCTTTGCTCCGCTCCAGAGCAAACTCGTTAAGGACAATTCAGCGACAGTCTGCTCTTCAGTGGGTTGCACGCCACGGGTGCCCTCCCCATCAGCCTCTGTCCGCCATTTTACGTTCTCCGCGCCACGCGGATCCTCCACTCTCTCATAACAGTTGTCGTACATGAGGCTCCACTCTGCGGGGCAGCCACCACACCGGTACAATAAAGATTAGCTCAGATGCACCACCACATGTGTACCTTATCTAGGTGTGACCCAGTGTTGCACTACCTCAGGCTAGGCTCACTCTCTCAGTGTCTGCTGTGACTCCTTCCTCCCAGTCTGTGCTCCCTACGGTGAGTGTCTGGAATGGCTAGGTACTCTGGCTGGCTCTGCCATGCAGTACTTGGGGCGTCTACCTGTCTTGGTCAGCCTAGCGCAGACCCTCTCCAGGACTCCTGACCAAGTTAACAGGCTGTCCCTTCTGGTATCCTACCAACTAGCACTGCCTCAAGGTGACTCGGTCAGCTATAGCCCGCTCCAGACCCCTCACTCCCTTCAGGCCCCTAGGTTGTCCCTGCGAACTGACAATATCCCGTCAGCCCCCTGACTACCCCTAGGTCCGTCCCTACTCAGCACAAAGTGGCAGCAGACATTCTCCCTGTTTCCAAGTGACCTAGCTAAAAGCCTGTCCTGTTGACGGATCTGATCTCAGCAGCTCGCCTCCAAATGTAACGGTATTTCTGGCCCGGCCTGACCCACCCAATCTCACATTGGCCCCTGTGGTCTAACCGGACCCCATTACAGTGTGAATATGCCTGATGGTGCACCTGCTGGCTACAGGACTCCTGAGTCTCCCGCATGATGGTGTGTGGGGAGGACCCGTCAGACAGACAGCTGAGGTAGTGTGCTGAGTCTCACCTAGTTCCAGTGCAGCGCCTCCACCTCACCAGGGTCCCTGCGTCCGCATGGGGATGATCCTGACAAGGAACTCCTCGGTGGTGCTCCTCTCTGTACACTCATTCCAGATAGATACACGAGAGGGTTTCTGGCTGAACTCATCTTTATTGACACGGCAGGGCAACTGCCCTCCACAAGGAGTATCTTCAGCCGCTCATCTCGCCAGTGCTCCCTTTTGATAGGTATATCACCTAGATCAGGGATTCACTATTCCCGCAGTAATCACTGTCCTGTGCCAGGTCCCTGGACACAGCCTCCCATGGAGTTACTATATCATAACTGACAGAACTCCTCCTCAACTGGACTTGAACTAGACAGCAACTCAGGTAGAACTTTCCAGCAACTAACTTTAGAACACAGTGCTGTGCCTTATGTAAGCTTCTGAGGCTGACACATCTCTGACATCACTAACCATGGAGTCAGAGCATGTGACCAGTCCCAGCCATACACAGAGCACCCCACCAGGGTGTGAGGGAAAACCTCCATGATTACTGCTGGCATGCCCACACTTACCAGGCCTTACTGCCAGCAGGAGAGATGACTGTAGGCATTTTACATGACCGCTACATATATATATATATATATATATATATATATATATATATATATATATATATATATATATATATATATATATCAAACACAGGGGGTGCCCAGTGCTACGTCCAAATGACAAAACATACATGGTAATAATTACAAGAAATTATGCTTCAGTGTAAATAATAATGGTAATGCTAATAATAATAAAATATGTTTTTTTAGTTAGAAATTTTGGCCAAAACATCATAAGCTTGCATACCAAAATTTCTAACTAAAAAAACATATTTATTATTATTAGCATTAGCATTATTATTTACACTGAAGCATCATTTCTTGTAATTATTACCATGTATGTTTTGTCATTTGGACGTAGCACTGGGCACCCCCTGTGTTTGCTGTATTCCTGTGCCACAAAAGCCCAGTTGCACTCTATGTGGCATTACATATAGTCAAGATTAGGTGGGTGTGGGCGTTTGAGCTTGCTCGGTGTGTGTTTTAATATATATATATATATATATATATATATATATATATATATATATATATATATATATATATATATATATATATCTATATCTATATCTATATATATATAAAATGTGTGTATACAGAGGAGTTTCTCTGGGCTCAACGTGGAGCTGAGTTCCCCTAGGAAGAAAGGAGGAGAGACCGTGCTGAAGCAGGGACGTCTGCTCCAAAGGACTAAGATAAGTAAAACCCCTATTATTTTATGCAGAGACTGTGTTACACTGTGGCATATGAAAGGGCATATTTTTGTCTTGGGAACCAGCTTAGCTGGCCATGCAGTTAGTGAGGGCGAAAGCTATGGTGTAGTTAGCTTTCTCTAAAGGGAATAGGTATTATTTTTATGTGTTGTTTTGATTTAAAGGGACAGTAGGACCTGTTAGCATGTGATTTAATCCCTGAAAATAAACCCCTGCATAGAAAATATTACGTTTCCTGCCTTTATCTGGGACTAAAATATGCTACAACATGGTGTGGGCATCTATATATATATATATATATATATATATATATATATATATATATATATATATATATATATATACTGCTGCGGCCAAGTTTATTCGAGCATTTGCCCGTTCTTGGCCGCAGCAGTAGCCTGGCGCGCGCCGGAGGGTGACGGGCGCGCGCCGAAGCAGCGGAAGAGCGCCCTCCGATCGGGGCGCTCTCCCTACCGCTGCCGGGTCCGCCGGGTCCCCCGGAACCCCCTGCCGCCGTCCCCCACATTGCGGGACACCAGGGCTCCCTCGGGGGGCGCAGGCTCCCGAAGACGCGTGACCCGCGCGTCACGCCGAGGGGCGGCCACTAGCAAGCCGGGAAATCTCCCGGCTTGCGGATCTGGCCGCACTGCGATTAAGTGTGTTGCCAGTGTATATATATATATATATATATATATATATATATATATATATATATATATATATATATATATACACACACACATATATATCTCGTTAAATCACTGTGTAGGTCTGACACGTCACCCGTTTTTTACCCTTCTTTCTGTCAGATGGTATATAGTTGTTCTACATTGTACTGAAGAATAGTGTGGGCTGTGGAGTCGTTCAACTACATACCTTGTCTGAACTGGAAAGATCCTGGTCCCTCTGCGTGCACCACTATCAGTCAAGTACTCTCCACAGACTATTTATTTAGTTATATTTTGCCTATTTTGTGTGCACCAAACCCCCCTTTTTCTCTACTACAAAAATATATATACATACATACACACAAACACACACACACTTCCATCAATAAGTCTACCTCGAAATTTGTGAGAAATAACAGATTGCATGCTTAGCGGTGGGAAAGCCCACTTTCTTTACCATCTATTCAATATAGTGCGAAGCAGAGTGGAAGTGATTGCATGGTTAACTATGTGGTACCACGTGGTACCACGTTGCTCATTATATTGCCAAACCAATTGCGTCCATAGTCAGCTCTATCCTGTCTGCAGGCCATATCCCTAAGACCTGGAAAACTGCCAGAGTTGTCCCAATCTTCAAAAGTGGGGACAAAAACACTGTCTCAAACTACAGGCCAATCTCACTTCTCCCAATTCTATCCAAAGTCATGGAAAAATGTGTCCACTCCCAATTAAGCCTTTTCTATACCAAGACAAATTTCCCTAGCCAATTCCAATCTGGGTTTCGTCCCAAACACTCCACCGTAACTACCCTGTTAAAAGTTTGCAATGAAATCCAGTGTGGAATGGAACGGGGACAACTCACTGGTGCCACAAAAGCCCAGTTGCACTCTATGTGGCATTACATATAGTCAAGATTAGGTGGGTGTGGGCGTTTGAGCTTGCTGGGTGTGTGTGTTAATATAAATATATATATATATATATATATATATATATATATACTGTGTGTATGTATGTATGTATGTATGTATGTATATATATAGTGATACCATCACTGTCCTCTAGGGGCTGGAACAGTGCATTAAGTGTTCTTTCCAGTCCACAGAGAGTTAATTCCTCAAAGAGAAGCCAGCAGCAGCTGCTAACTAATGGAGTTAATCAGACTCCTTGAGTGAACAAGGAAGTGGTTTAAAAGACAGACTGAAAGCTACTATGCTGAGAGATTGTTTTCCCCAGAGAAGGGGGGGGGGAGATAGTAGTGCTCCCCAGCTGCGGAAGCTGGTATAGAGGACCTACAGAGGAGTTTCTCTGGGCTCAACGTGGAGCTGAGTTCCCCTAGGAAGAAAGGAGGAGAGACCGTGCTGAAGCAGGGACGTATGCTCCAAAGGACTAAGATAAGTAAAACCCCTATTATTTTATGTAGAGACTGTGTTACACTGTGGCATATGAAAGGGCATATTTTTGGCTTGGGAACCAGCTTAGCTGGCCATGCAGTTAGTGAGGGCGAAAGCTATGGTGTAGTTGGCTTTCTCTAAAGGGAATAGGTATTATTTTTATGTGTTGTTTTGATTTAAAGGGACAGTAGGGCCTGTTAGCATGTGATTTAATCCCTGAAAATAAACCCCTGCATAGAAAATATTACGTTTCCTGCCTTTATCTGGGACTAAAATATACTCGAAAACTGGATTTCCCAAAACAAACTGTTTTTAAACACTGACAAGTCTGTAACAATGGTATTTGGGACCAAGACTAAATTTGTAAAGCTTCCAGTGACTGAGCTCCTGATTAGAACCAACGCTAACACCACCCTAACACCTGTCACTAGATTTAAATACCTGGGCTTATGGTTTGACTCCCACTTAACATTCGGGATGCACATTGATACCCTGACAACCAAGACCTAAGCCAAACTAGGGGTACTTTACAGGAACAAATCCTCCCTAAGTCTCCTGGTCAGAAAGCGTATCGCACAGCAGATGCTAATGCCAATTATTGACTATGGAGACATAGTATATGGCTCGGCTCCTCAAACCCACCTTAGCAAACTTGACACCCTCTACAATTCAATTTGTCGTTTTGTTCTCCAATGCAACTACAACACACATCACTACGAAATGCTCAAAGAACTAGATTGGTCAACACTAGAGTCTAGGCGCAAAGTTCACCTTTCCTGTCTTGCCTTTAAATTCTTCATGGGCAAGCTACCCAGCTACCTGAACAAGCTCCTCACCCTTACCACTTGCAGCACTTATCACCTGAGATCAGACTCCAAAAGACTATTCATGGTCCCAAGGCTCAACAAAGTATCCAGACGTTCCTCCTTCTCCTTCCGTGCACCCCAAAACTGGAACAACCTACCAGAGACTCTCACATCCACCACCAGTTTAAGTTCTTTCAAATCTAAGGCTGTCTCACATTTTAACCTGGTCTGTAACTGTTTCATACGCTCATAATATATATTTTCTTTAACTGTGCCCGCAATGTCTTGTATATAATGTATACCCTGTTCATTTATGTAACTGTACTTGTAACCATGTATTATTTGTTTTACTCTGTGCCCAGGACATACTTGAAAACGAGAGGTAACTCTCAATGTATTACTTCCTGGTAAAATATTTTATAAATAAATAAATAAATAATATTGAATGGGGTAAGTACCTAATAGGATGATTTACACATTCATGACTAATTATTTCCGGATCCATATATCACCGTCCAAATTAATGTGGCTGCAGTACTATGCTGTTGCCAATGCAAGTTGATATATAGAAAATATTTTAAGCTGCCAATGATAAATATATCGCAAAGCTCTCCGGAGTCATATCCCCAGCTTCTGAGATGCATGGGGAACGGTAGCAAATCAGGTAAGGGACCACAATACACGTTTCACTCAACGATGTGAGCTTCCTCAGGGGTACAAGGAAAGCTCACATCGTTGAGTGAAACGCGCAGTGTGGTGCCATACCTGCATTTGCTGCAACTCAGAAACCAATATCGGAGGTCTTCACATCTCGGTTACTGTGCGCGTCATCAACCCAGAAGCGCACCCTACTAACAGAGAAACAGAAGCCGGCTGATACACGAGTGTGCAATTGGGACGTCGTTACCTTCAAACCCTGATGTTTTTTTTACCTTTGGAACATGTGAAGAAAAAACCAGGGGAGCGTAGATACCTTTAAAAAGAAAAAAAGACAAACATAGTGCAACCTGTAGCAAAATATGTTATAAGGAGCTCCCAGCTGGGCACCACATACTAAGGCCAATGCCTAATGGGATATATCAGCAGGAACAATTCGGAGGAGATAATCTTTAGAAAAGAGAAGCACACATGCAGTATCCAATAAAATACAGTTTATCCAAAAATGATAAAAGTGGAGGCTTACAGAATCCCAATGGGAAAACAGCATTGACGGTGGTGATCTCAAGACCACATCACAGCGTCTCTGTGTCAGCAAACCGCCACGGTACACTTCAGCCTGGAGCCGTCTCGTCACTTCCGGTCTTGGGGCCGTCACGTCACTTCCGGTTGCGCCGCCGGTAGGAAAACAGCTACGGATACCCAGGCACTCTCTCCTTCTTGATTAAGAGGTCACGCTCAACGCGTTTCGCCGTTCTTGCAGACGGCTTCGTCAGGAGTAGCAGTGACCTGTCCTGGGTGTCTTATTTATACCCATACTGCTATCAAACTCCCCTCCTCCATAGGATGATTGATAGAACATCCCCCAAAGTCACGGGCCAATTACATGCATGTGACCGCACACAGGGAAATACATATACTTAAAAACAGTGATAAACATTTAATTATACAATTATAATAAAATAGTTTAATAGTACCAAAGCATATTTTAAAAACATATTAAAAATAATAATCCTAACTCATAATAAAATACACATTAAAGTATATAAAAAAACACATCAGCTATCCTACTCTTTCTTAGTCATATTGAGCAGACGATAGATGAATCTTAAAAAGACAAAGAAATTAGGTTAGAGTACAACATCAAATTCCAATAATCTTATGAAATGAGGCATAGTTATAAGGACATCTTGACTATTTTAGACATAGATCGGACCACAAAGACTGAACACCAGTCAATAAAAAATGCTCTCAAAAATTATATAAAAGGTGCAATCCCATCTAAATCCTATAAAAATATGAAATTTACAGAAAAAATAGAAAAAACACCAGATTGAAGAAAAACACCAAATTTAAAGAAAAACACCAAGTTCAAAGTCCACATTCAGGCCTTGTGGCACTAAGGTTTTGAGAGAAAAGATCCAAAAACTCTCTCTTTTCTTCAGTGCAACATTTCTGTCCCCACCTCTCCAGTGGGGCAGAACATGTTCAAGCACTGTAAACCTTAGTCCTGAAGTGTCACCTTGGTGTATATTGATGAAGTGATTGGATAAAAAGTGAGTAGTGACACCTCTACGCACATTACCAATGTGTTCCAGAATACGTGTTTTAACTGGCCTAGTGGTCTGGCCTACGTATTGAAGCCCACAAGGGCACTGTATTAGGTAAACCACGTATTCTGATCTACACGTAATGTGTTGTTTTATGAAAAACTTTTCTTTGGTAATATTAGACTGGAATCCAAACTTATCGTCCGATCTATGTCTACATGCCAGGCATGTGGTACACCCAAAAAACCCCTTTATTTGGGGTAACCACCTTTTTTTGGGTGTACCACATGCCTGGCATGTAGACATAGATCGGACGATAAGTTTGGATTCCAGTCTAATATTACCAAAGAAAAGTTTTTCATAAAACAACACATTACGTGTAGATCAGAATACGTGGTTTACCTAATACAGTGCCCTTGTGGGCTTCAATACGTAGGCCAGACCACTAGGCCAGTTAAAACACGTATTCTGGAACACATTGGTAATGTGCGTAGAGGTGTCACTACTCACTTTTTATCCAATCACTTCATCAATATACACCAAGGTGACACTTCAGGACTAAGGTTTACAGTGCTTGAACATGTTCTGCCCCACTGGAGAGGTGGGGACAGAAATGTTGCACTGAAGAAAAGAGAGAGTTTTTGGATCTTTTCTCTCAAAACCTTAGTGCCACAAGGCCTGAATGTGGACTTTGAACTTGGTGTTTTTCTTTAAATTTGGTGTTTTTCTTCAATCTGGTGTTTTTTCTATTTTTTCTGTAAATTTCATATTTTTATAGGATTTAGATGGGATTGCACCTTTTATATAATTTTTGAGAGCATTTTTTATTGACTGGTGTTCAGTCTTTGTGGTCCGATCTATGTCTAAAATAGTCAAGATGTCCTTATAACTATGCCTCATTTCATAAGATTATTGGAATTTGATGTTGTACTCTAACCTAATTTCTTTGTCTTTTTAAGATTCATCTATCGTCTGCTCAATATGACTAAGAAAGAGTAGGATAGCTGATGTGTTTTTTTATATACTTTAATGTGTATTTTATTATGAGTTAGGATTATTATTTTTAATATGTTTTTAAAATATGCTTTGGTACTATTAAACTATTTTATTATAATTGTATAATTAAATGTTTATCACTGTTTTTAAGTATATGTATTTCCCTGTGTGCGGTCACATGCATGTAATTGGCCCGTGACTTTGGGGGATGTTCTATCAATCATCCTATGGAGGAGGGGAGTTTGATAGCAGTATGGGTATAAATAAGACACCCAGGACAGGTCACTGCTACTCCTGACGAAGCCGTCTGCAAGAACGGCGAAACGCGTTGAGCGTGACCTCTTAATCAAGAAGGAGAGAGTGCCTGGGTATCCGTAGCTGTTTTCCTACCGGCGGCGCAACCGGAAGTGACGTGACGGCCCCAAGACCGGAAGTGACGAGACGGCTCCAGGCTGAAGTGTACCGTGGCGGTTTGCTGACACAGAGACGCTGTGATGTGGTCTTGAGATCACCACCGTCAATGCTGTTTTCCCATTGGGATTCTGTAAGCCTCCACTTTTATCATTTTTGGATAAACTGTATTTTATTGGATACTGCATGTGTGCTTCTCTTTTCTAAAGATTATCTCCTCCGAATTGTTCCTGCTGATATATCCCATTAGGCATTGGCCTTAGTATGTGGTGCCCAGCTGGGAGCTCCTTATAACATATTTTGCTACAGGTTGCACTATGTTTGTCTTTTTTTCTTTTTAAAGGTATCTACGCTCCCCTGGTTTTTTCTTCCTATGTTTCGTGTGGACCTTGAAACAGTCCGTCTAAGGGTTTGAGTGTCTTTATTTTTATTTTTACTTTGTATTTTGTGTTTACCTTCACATTTATATACATAGTTTTTCCATTAAGTGTTTATATATTATATTATTCACTGTGTTTAGGTATTGAGCGCCATCTTGTGTGTTCCACTTTGGAACATGTGGTTGGAATGAGTTCACTGCTCAATTGTACCTTTTAATTTATAAACTGTTCTGTACTATGTCCACTTCTTTTCTTGTTTTATGACCATGGGAGTTTCAGTTACACTCAAGTACATTAGGATCCTGACCAGATTTAATCTGAAAACGCCTGATTTCACTACCACGTGAGTGGGCATTCATAAGATTCTTACAATTCACATTGATTGTATTTTTAGCATATTTGCACTATGTTCATTTTTTCTTTTACACAACTGCGGAGAGATTTGCGCTTTGACGTTTTGCAACGCCTTACCATATGAGATGTTGAGAAACATCTCCTGAATAAGCTGTGTCTCTCCTGTAGGGTGATATTTTTGTAATAACTTTATATTCACTTTCACAGTGTGTTTTTATATATAATTATTGATTTTTAGTTTGTGCTCGTTTCTGTTTCACAATGATAAACATATGCAAACAAAATAGAATAATTTAGAAAACATAGAATTTGAAAATTGTATGTATGAGAAATAAACATAACAAAAGTATTGTCACAAATTTATTATTTTCACAGTCTATTTGGTATCAGTACCATGCCTAAAATTGTAAGGATGTTTGTTATTTCTTACTGATGCCAATTATCCTTCATACAGTAACAATAAACTATAAGGAGAAGCACAGGGATACAGAAAATGAGAAGCAAGGAAAATGTGGCTACATTGCAAAAGAATTGCATGAATATTGTCAGTGGAAAGAATTCACAACTTTTACTTCAGCTACATGTAGAGAAAGAGATAAGCTAAAAGGCGGATCAGGTATTGTCTCAGCAGAAGAGGTTAAAGGTCAGCCATTAAAGTCATGTCTCACTTTTAAGAGTAGAAAAATAAGGCAGTGCACTGCCCAAAGTAACAGAAGGAGGCTCACGGTTTTAAGCAACAAAAAATAGATTTATTACATAAAAAGTGGACAAAAGGGTCCCCCCTAGGTCACAGCAGGGGTCCACCAACTAGTTTCAGGCAAAAATGCCCTTTATCAAGTTTTTCTACTTGTTCCTGCCATCACCTGGGAGATTGCATGCCTATGAAGATTCTGAGATTGGATACTCCAGGAGAAACTGAGTGAGTTCACTTTATGGGTCGTTGTACCCCTTTTTTCTCTGATATATGGGACGTTGGTCTGTACTATTTATTTATGGTGCCGCTGGCATTAAGTACTAGTCCCCTAACCCTATTAGGGCTTCGTTATGCTATATGCTTACATTGAAGGAGTTTATCCTAAACCTCAGTTTATTATGCCAAACAGAACTTGTTTTTTCTGATGCACTGGCTTTCTACACAACCTCACTTTTAAGAGTACCTTGTACACCAGGTGTCTCAAATCGGGAATGTGTTGTCTCCTTTGTAAAGACAGGGCTTAACACTTCACTTTCTAAAAAAAAAAATAGGAAATGAACTCAAACTCATATACAGTAGTTCTCTAACAGACAAAAATATATTCTAACTGAAATTACTAAGAAACATAATGATGTATTAAAGAAATCAGAAAGCTTCTGAAAGCACTTTCTCTTAGTTAAGGCAAGAGTAAGGTTCAGGATAATAAAAGTACACTGAAATTGCTGGGAAGAATAAGAAAAAAAAATATTTTGCAACCTCTAATTACCAAGTGAAAAGTGTATTTGCTGGAAATAGTTATGTAAAAAACACTAATCTCTTAAATTGGTTAAATAACATTAGCCATTGGTGTTTACTGATATAATCGATAAAGCCATACTGTATGTGTCACCACATTATTAAACAATAGTCTCATGGCAAATTAAGTCACTGCATAGTGCATGGAGTACATGTCCTGCTAAAACTAAAAAGCAAACATCAACTACTGTATCAGTAGGGTGACCACCTGTCCCCCTTTTGCCGGGACAGTCCCGGTTTTTCGAGAGCTGTCCCGGTTTCCTGTGTGTCCCGGAAATGTCCCAGTTTTTCCTCAATGTGTTCCCGCTTTTTTTTATTGTCGCCTGCGGTGCGCGAGTAAGCTCCGGTGCGCTCTGCGCTGTACGCGAGTCTGCGGCGGCGCGGAGGAGGAGACTGCAGCAGCCCGACTGGTAAGTATTTTTTTTTATTAATGCCAGGGGTTGGGCTTGTGTAGAAACTGGGTCTTGCTGATTGGAGGATGCGGCCCGGCGTTGTACAAAGTCGTGCGCCCCCCCCCCCCCCCCTCGGCATTTTCCTACCTTGGCCAATCCCCTGCGTCCCGGCATTAAGCCCCGCCCCCGGCAGCGGAGGCAGTGAGGAGGAGAACCTGAGGACCCGAGCATGCGGCAGCCCGGCTGGTGAGTGCTTTCAGATGCCAAGGTGTTGGGTTTCTTACTTGAATATGTCGGACCGCTGGGGATTGGTGGAGGATGCATGGGGCGGGGCTTTGGCTCTTCCCTGCTTGCCCCCCCACCTGCCCCCCCTTCCTCTCCCCGAGCCCACTCACAGCCGCTCGCGGCACTTCCTGTGCCTGCTGCTAGTGAGCGCGTGACACAGACTCTTCCCGCTCCTCTACTGGTGACTACGCAGTGTCCCCCCTCCTTCCCCGGGTCCCCGTGGCTGCCCGCCCACTCGTGGTGATAGTAGGTAGGTGCGGGGGTGCGGCCGCTAGGGGGGGGAGAGGGTTGTCTCCTGTCCTGGTGCTCCCTTCCCCTGTCCCCTTGGTGTGGGAGATGAGCGCGGGGGCGGGTAGTGGTGATGGACTGCTGGCTGGTCGGATCGCCGGCCTTTCCCCCCCTCCCGCCCCCAGTCACTTACATCCGGCGCTGCAACTCTAGCTCCACTTTGTGTGTGTGTGTGTGTGTGTATGTATGTGTGTATCAGTGTGTGTGTATATATCTGTGTCTGAGTGTGGGTGTGTCTTTGTCTGAGTGTGTGTATCTGTGTGTGTATCTGTGTGTGTCTGTCTGTGTCAGTGAGTGTGTGCCTGTCTGTGTCAGTGAGTGTGTGTCTGTCTGTGTCAGTGAGTGTGTGTTTGTCTGTGTCAGTGAGTGTGTGTCTGTCTGTGTCAGTGAGTGTGTCTGTCTGTGTCAGTGAGTGTGTGTCTGTCCGTGTCAGTGAGTGTGTGTGTCTGTGTCAGTGAGTGTGTGTCTGTCTGTGTCAGTGAGTGTGTGCTGTCTGTGTCAGTGAGTATGTGTCTGTCTGTGTCAGTGAGTGTGTGTCTGTCTGTGTCAGTGAATGTGTGTGTGTCTGTGTCAGTGTGTGTGTGTGTCTGTGTCAGTGAGTGTGTGTGTCTGTGTCAGTGAGTGTGTCTGTGTCAGAGAGTGTGTCTGTGTCAGTGAGTGTGTCTGTGTCAGTGAGTGTGTCTGTCTGTCTGAGTGTGTGTGTGTCTGAGTGTGTGTGTGTGGTCATTGTGTGTATTGGTCTGTCTGTGAGTGTCTGTAGATCAGTGGCTGTGTGCAGGTCAGAGAGAGAATGGGGGGAGAGAGGGAGAGAATGGGGGGAGAGAATGGGGGTGGGGAGGGAAGGGAGAGAGAATGGGGGGAGGGTGAGACAAAATGAGGGGGGGAAGTAGAGAGAATGGGGGGTGGGAAGGGAAAGAGAGAATGGGGACAGGGCTGGCAACGGGGGTCTGTCGGGGTTGGCATCCCGGGCCCGGTGAGTCAGGGGGCCCACCCATGTGTCAGTCAACCACCCTCTCACCCTCCCTGTCTCCCTGTCTCTCTCTCCCTCCCTCTCTGTCTCTCTCCCTCTATGTCTGTCTCTCTCCCCCTGTCTCTCCCTCTCTCCCCGTCTCTCTCCCCTGTCTCTCTCCCTGTCCCTCTCCCCCTGTCCCCCCCCTCCCCTGTCTCTCTCCCCCTGTCTCTCTCCCCATGTCTCTCTCCCTCTGTCTCTCCCTCTCTCTCTCCCCGTCTCTCACTCTCTCCCCCTGTCTCTCCCTCTCTCTCTCCCCTGTCTCTCCCTCTCTCTCTTCCCCTGTCTCCCTCTGTCTCTCCCTCTCTCTCTCCCCCTGTCTCTCCCTCTCTCCCTCCCCCTGTCTCCCCCTGTCTCTCCCTCTCTCTCTCTCCCTCTCTCTCTGCCCCTGTCTCTGCCCCTGTCTCTCCCCCTGTCTCTCCCTCTCCCCCTGTCTCTCCCCCTCCCCCTGTCTCTCCCTCTCCCCCTGTCTCTCCCCCTATCTCTCCCCCTGTCTCCCCCCCTGTCTCTCCTCTCCCCCTGTCTCTCCCATCTCTCCCTCTCCCCCTGTCTCTCCCTCTCCCCCTGTCTCTCCCTCTCTCTCCCCCTGTCTCTCCCTCTCTCTCCCCCTGTCTCTCCCTCTCTCTCTCCCCCGTCTATCCCTCTCTCTCTCTCTCCCTCCCTCTCCCCTTGTCTATCCCTCTCTCTCTCCCCGTCTCTCCCTCTCTCTCTCTCCTCTCCCTGTCTCTCCCTCTCTCTCTCCATCTCTCCCCTGTCTCTCCCCCTCTCTCTCTCCCTCCCCCTGTCTCTCCCTCTCGCTCTCCCCTGTCTCTCTCTCTCTCTCTCTCTCTCGCTCCTCGCTCTCTCTCTCTCTCTCTCTCTCTCCTGTCTCTCTCTCTCCCCCTGTCTCTCCCTCTCTCTCTCCCTCTGTCTCTCCTCTCTCTCTCTCTCTCTCTCTCTCCCCTGTCTCTCCCTCTCCCCCTGTCTCTCCCTCTCTCTCTCTCTCTCTCTCTCCCCCTGTCTCTCCCTTTCTGTCGCTCTCTCTCTCCCCCCTGTCTCTCCCTCTCTCTCTCCTCCTGTCTCTCCCTCCCTCTCTCTCTCTCCCCCTGTCTCTCCCTCTCTCCCCTGTCTCTCCCCCTCTCTCTCTCTCCCCCTGTCTCTCCCCACCTCTCTCTCTCTCTCCCCCTGTCTCTCCCCCCCTATCTCTCCCTATGTCTCTCCCTCTCTCTCTCCCCGTCTCTCCCTCTCTCTCCCTCCCCCATCTCTCCGTCTCTCCCTCTCTCTCCTCTCTCTCTCCCCCTGTCTCTCCCTCTCTCTCTCTCCCCTGTCTCTCCCTCTCCCCCTGTCTCTCCCTCTCCCCCTGTCTCTCCCTCTCTCTCCCCCTGTCTCTCCCTCTCTCTCTCCCCCTGTCTATCCCTCTCTCTCTCTCTCCTCCCTCTCCCCTTGTCTATCCCTCTCTCTCTCCCCGTCTCTCCCTCTCTCTCTCTCCCTGTCTCTCCCTCTCTCTCTCCATCTCTCCCCCTGTCTCTCCCCCTCTCTCTCTCCCTCTCTCTCCCCCTGTCTCTCCCTCTCGCTCTCCCCTGTCTCTCTCTCTCTCTCTCTCTCTCTCTCTCTCTCTCTCTCTCGCTCTCGCTCTCTCTCTCTCTCTCTGTCTCTCTCTCTCCCTGTCTCTCTCCCCCTGTCTCTCCCTCTCTCTCTCCCTCTGTCTCTCCCTCTCTCTCTCTCCCCCTGTCTCTCCCTCTCCCCCTGTCTCTCTCCCTCTCTCTCTCTCTCTCTCTCTCTCTCTCTCTCTCTCTCCCCCCTGTCCTCTCCCTTTCTCTTGCTCTCTCTCTCCCCCCTGTCTCTCTCCCTCTCTCTCCTCCTGTCTCTCCCTCCCTCTCTCTCTCTCTCTCCCCCTGTCTCTCCCTCTCTCCCCTGTCTCTCCCCCTCTCTCTCTCCCCCTGTCTCTCCCCACCTCTCTCTCTCCCCTGTCTCTCCCCCCCTATCTCTCCCTCTCTCTCCCCTGTCTCTCCCTCTCGTCTCTCCCGTCTCTCCCTCTCTCTCCCTCTCCCCATCTCTCTGTCTCTCCCTCTCTCTCCTCTCTCTCTCCCCCTGTCTCTCCCTCTCTCTCTCCCCCTGTCTCTCCCTCTCCCCCTGTCTCTCCCTCTCTCTCTCCCCGTCTCTCTCTCTCTCTGTCTCTCCCTTCACTCCCTCTCTCTCTCTCTCTCCCCCTGTCTCTCCCTCTCTCCCTCCCCCTGTCTCCCCCTGTCTCTCACTCTCTCTCCCTCTCTCTCTGCCCCTGTCTCTCCCCCTGTCTCTTCCTGTCTCTCCCTCTCCCCCTGTCTCTCCCCCTCCCCTGTCTCTCACTCTCCCCCTGTCTCTCTCCCTCTCTCTCC
>NC_134486.1:293494341-293577452 GCF_040206685.1 Ascaphus truei
GATAACTGTACTTATTTGTTTACTTACGGGAGCTCATTCATCACGGATAAAATTGACTGATCATAACACTCCATGCATGAATGCCTGTAATCACAACAATGCGTACTACATCTTATATTTAGCAAAGTTGGTGTTTTTTTAATGCTAGGAATTAATAGTCAACATTAATATAAATTTGTGACATGTGTATGTATAAGTCACACGTGTGTGGATGTGTCCTACATGTACCAAGTGTAAAACTGTTAACAGAAAACACAATTTTGTTGCAAATGTTACTGTCATTTAGCATTTCTAATTTACCAATATGACAATGTTGGTAATATTTTCGCAATATAAATCACGTCACTTCATCATTATCATGATGATAATTATCAAGTATTCTCACAATTGTAACGTCAATCACGTGCACATTAGCATAGACACACTTTTTAAGACAACTGTTTGTGTCTGTATCAATTTGTGTAGGATCCATGTATAACACCGACAAATGATAACACCAGCTTTATTATGGTAGCTTATATCATCATATTGACTATACTATGTATTTTTAGAAAGTTTAATAAACACAGTAAACTATAGTTAGTTAGGTTAATGAAATATACACAGAAACGTACTTCATTACATGATGTTGATGTCATATTCAGAACATCATGCATTGTAGGGGACCACAACATCTGGCCAATAACATTAATTGCTACAGTCCCAAACCATTTTATCAACATACCCATGTAACAAGAGATTTTTAACAATAAAGGGCTAGTTGGTTGTAAGTGTCCTTTACATTGGGAGAAGGAGTGGCTCAGTGAGTAAAGACACACACTGGCACTGAGAGTTTGAAGCAGGGGAGTCTGGTTCAATTCCCGGTGTCGGCTCCTTGTGATCTTGGCCAAATCACTTTATCTCCCTGTGCCTCAGGCGGCCAAAAATAAATTGTAAGTTCCACGGGCCAGGGACCTGAGCCTGAAAAATGTGTCTGTAAAGCGCTGTGTACAACTAGCAGCGCTATACATGAACATGCTCATATTATAATTATTATTATTATTATTATTATTATTGTTACATAGTTTCGACAGTCATACGTTCCATTACACAATAGAATACACAAATGTGTTAGCAGAGTGGGAATGGTTGTTATATATAAAACACACCATGCCATAAAATGATAGTAGTCATTAAAGAACACTCAATAAAAATTCATGAGGCACTATTTTGCAACATCATTATGTTAATTAAGTGCTTATGCAATATAGGCATAAGTGTATCACATTTTTAATTGTTTGTTAATAAGCGCTGCAAGCAATATAAAATTAGTTCCATATGTAGTATAGTAGTCGGTGGCTCCTCCTCACAATCATCTCATATAAAGGTAGACTCTTCAGAAATCATACATTGATCTGATTGTATCTTCCCCGACATCTCTGAAATACAGCAAACACATGATGGTCAAAGATGGCACCTTACTATATATGTATCCGTGACAACGCGTTACACAGCTCTATATGATTGTGTACATACACACGTCACTCACTTATATGTTAGAACTACAAGTGTACATCAGTATGTAATGTTTCTTTAAATTTGTAGCAGGCATAACTATGTATATGATGTGAACGTTGCCTGTATACTGAAAAATGTGCGCGCACATCTTAGTGTGCGCACGCACTTCACGCTTGGCTGCACTAACTGTTTGCGCATGCGCAAAACAAAGCGTACGTTGTGCGTTCAATATATCTTGAAAATATCATTAAACATAAAATCTTTATTTCAAATACAATGAATACGAAACTACATTCGTTCTAAACGAGTACATCTGTATTCTTTTTAAACAGACGTGTTTGGACAGAAAGGACGGCTGATAACACAATGCGCAAATGCAATACGTGTGACGTCATGTTAAACCAGCGTGAAACGCACGCTAACACTCCTCCCACTCAATTAACATTCGGCTAACGCCCAGTTGACGCCTACAAACACTGAGCCCCACACATGACACACTGCAGTTACCGTTACTATAACAAAACATGACAGCCAATAGGCTTTGAGGCGCGCACGTCGCTTGGGGGCGGGACTTACATCCGTAATCCTTTTTAAGGACGCCTTGGGCCATGACAAGGGTCCCACGTCATACGTGGTGGACCCGCTTTTAAATGTTGTAGATGTAGCATGATAACAAAACAGGTATGTGTTAGAGTTATGGTAAAATGTTGCTAATATGTTTAAAGTGATAGGAAAGTACGTATATTTATTCCGTCAGCAATGTGTACTACTCTTTCAGGTTCTACTATATTGTATTCGGAAACAATTTGTTTGTGATCGCTACATGTTATGCAGTCTGCTATATTACGCTGTATCCACGCATTGAAAGGGAAAATGGTGGTTAGAAAAAAAAAAAAAATTTAAACGCAGAGTCAACTCATAACGGTTGTTATATTTACCATTCTTCTAGAATTAACTCTTCGTCTGGCTGCAACTGGTCGCTCCAGAAATGCAAGGCTTTTTCATCCACGCTTGACCCACCCGCTGAATCCAGTATGACACACATCTCCTCCATGAAGCACTCATAGGAATCGCCACTGCTTTCTTCAAACAATTGGTCGGGAGGTATGTTCATTTCTTCGGGTACCCATTCCAATGCATTTTCAGCTGAAAGGCTTGGTACATAATCATAGTAGTTATGTTCTTGTAGAATGTGGGTTTCAGGAATGGAGGGTGCAGATATTGCAGCAGGTATCGATTCACACGGAACAGTAGTAGCGGATCCATTGCTATTGGCATTAGGAATAAATATGCCTTTAACCACAATATATGTGCCTTCTTTCACGGTGAAATGTTTTTCTTTGGCAATCTTCCAGAAACCATAGTTGTGTTCTAGCTTATCCTGCACACGTTCAAAAAAGTCATTAGTTGATAAAGTGAATCTTATTGAGGAATTAAAATTGCGCGCATGCCGACGGTTTTGGTAATAAGGATATTTTGCTCGAATCAAATCATAGATTTGGCGTGTGCTTGCTTTGTGTCCGCAAGTTGATAAAATTGCTTCTGATACCATGTATTTATAACCTAAATTCGGATTCATAATTTTCACCAATTCATCAGCCATTGCAGATTAGCACAAAAGATGTGTGCAGGTATCTGTTCTTTGCTCATCAAAATGAAACTGCTCAATGGCTAACAAATTGCTGTGTTTCCTTTTCAAGGTCAACAAAAGTATAAACTGTAACTCCTTATTTCAAACGCCAATTGGATTTCTAGTTTTAATTGCTTGAACATTTGTGGATTGTGATAGCCGCATGTGGGACAAACATGTATCCTTTTTTTATCTCGTTTCTGAAAACATTACTACATTTTTCATTCAGTAACATTGAGTTTTCTTGCAAAATAACAAAGAGCACTGTGTGAAAATAGTGCTTAGACAGCCATATCAGTAAATACACACACCTGCAAAATGAAATGTTTTTTTCCCACATACATTTCTGTGTGTATTTGAAAGTCTGGTTAAGTCCCTGTCTGCATGAGTTTAAATACGTGTGTATCTATATATATATATATAAATATATCTCTCTCATAAATATATATATATATATAAAGTGTATATTGTACTATATGTATATTGTGTGTATGTGTATGTGTATGTGTATGTGTATGTGTATATATATATATATATATTATATATAAAAAATTAATTTTTTTTTTATATATATATATATATATATATTATATATATATATAAATTTTTTTTTTTTTTTTTAATTTTTTTAAATATTGCTGGAGTACACACAACATATTGATGGCAGTAAGTAGGCCTTGTATGAAACCTATTTAAATGGTGATAAACATGAGTGAATTAAGTAATAAACATTTGTTTGCGCCCAATAATGTTAGAGGCTCACACTTAGTATAGTTCTCAAACATTAGGCCTGTATTATTTAAATACTGTGTTTTCACAAGGAAGCATGAAGTGTATGTTTTTTGTAAATACATCTATACCAGTTTAGATAGTACTATATATACATACACACACACACACACACACACACACACACACCCAGTGTGTGTGTGTGTGTGTGTGTGCATATATGCATACATACTACATATATATTAGTATAAATTCAGAGATGTTCTTGAAACAAGAACACATAAATGATTAAAGGACAACATTACAATGGCCAGCAAAGGTAAGTAATATTTAACACAAAATCCTGCTGTACACGTACAAGAAAGATGTTTGCAGTTAAATAGGTACTTTTATAATTGCATGTGAATAATATGCATTTTGTATGCATGTAACACACCCAAATGCAATGTTTTGCTGCAAAGTCAATGGCAGCTTCTCTAAACTTAGCAACTGGCTCCTGGTGGACCATTACTGAACAGACGATTAAAACATAATTATTTATAACACTATTCATTAATTAGGAGTGTTAACATTTCCAAAACTTCACGTGTACAAGAACATATTTGAAAGTTTGGAAACAACACACTCTTCAGCATACATACAATATTAATTAGATAATCTGAAGTCAACAAAACAAGGCCAAAGACATATTTTGTGAATTAGAACATTTATTTTTTTTGTTCCTTTTGAGACCGAGTAACAGGCCTGCTTGTTGTCTCTTGAATTTTCCTTTTTCGTTTGCCACCAACTTTAGCTACAACAGAGCCACTTTGAGTGGCCTCTGGCACTTCTCGGGCAGGGCTTGTGGCCAGTGACTCACCTACAGGGCTTTTGGGCAGTGATTCACCTACAGGGCTTTTGGCCAGTGATTCACCTACAGGGCTTTTGGCCAGTGATTCACCTACAGGGCTTTTGGGCAGTGATTCCCCTACAGGGCTTGTGGCCAGTGACTCACCGACAGGGCTTGTGCCCACTGACACATGTGAGCAAGTTGGTAGACACTGCACAAGTGATGGTTGGTCTGTTTCATGTGTGTCTTTTGTTGTTTTTGACCAAAAACTGGTCAGTAGTAACTGCTTGTGTTTTGTTTTTGTGGGCTCCTTTGTAGGTGTCAGCTGCTGATTTTGTACAGATGGCAGCGGTAGTATGTCGTCAGGAACCTGCACAGCAATGTCTGCTACTTGACCGGTAACATTTGGACCTGGTGAATGAAGATCAGAAGCATGTGGTGAAAACTGACCAGCATGAACAGATCCTGCCTGTGAGCTGTTCAAGTTGAATTGTGGTACATTCGTCATTCTCAAGTAATTAGCTTGTGTTTGCTGAACTACTAATGCTTCGAATGAGGTGTTGATTTTTTGCAACTGTTTCGGCACTTCAATGAAGACTCTGTGGAGATGTGCCAATTGTGAAACTGTTTCTTCCTGCAGTGCAATCATCCTTTCCAGCACTGTCATGAGGTCAGAATGGCGACGATTTTCTGCTTCCACAATTTTTCCCTCAGAAGCTACAATTGCATCGTATGTCGTATTTGCTGGACGATTTGGCGGTAAAACAGTTTCAATTGGAACGTCTTCATGGTCACTTGCTTCTATTTGTGTGTCTATGGCGGTGGCGTCATCATCATCATCATCATCATCATAATCCTCTTCATCATGTTCTACAAATAAATGTACACATTATTAAATGGCATGTTAATCTCTGCTGTGTTACTATGTAATTCTACTGTGTCATAAGTAACAACTAACATGTTTCCATACGTTTTATAACCTCACATTAAAAACTACCTTGACTTAAGAATAATGTTTGGACTCAGTATGAAATATGAATGAATGAAAACTTGCTCTAAACTCACAACTCCTACATGATAGTTAACATCAGTAACACAATACATGTTGCCTTACACTTCATTTTCACATACACTAAGTAATCCTATTTAAAGAAGATGTGCTAAACAATTAATGAACATGACAACATAACATATAGAAGAGCACATATTATATGGCCACCAACTGATACACTCACCTTCTAGGTGTGTTGAGCTGGCTGACCCAGGTGAAGACACTTGTTCCGTCTCAGGTGACACATGTCCTCCAGGGGCAACTATATTTAACAATAACATTAGTTTTACAATTACATGTGTAAATATTGAACAAACAGTTATTGTATGTTCTGTATTTATGAGTACCTAACAGCATCAGTTCCTTTACCCAAAATGTGTGTGTGAAAGTGAACATAAATAGTTGTAATAACAATGTACATGCCTGTGTACTTAGAAGTTTTGAGTTCCCTAACATACAACATACTATGGTTCTGCAGTAATGCGTGAGGAAAAATACATTAAATTAGTACATAAAAATCATATGTTGTGTAGTGATATCAGTATCATAATGTACATAACTATCATGAGATGACCATTCACAATGGTTATCATGAAGGTGGTCATATTGCAAAAAGTGTTGTATTTGGTAGAGGATATGTGTGGTACATTAATATAAGATGTGGCACACCTGAATGTGGCTGTGACTCAACAAGACAAGACATGCAGTGTGTGATAATTTGTCGTTGATAGTAGTTCAACTATAGATATGAGTGAACTAATGTGGGACGTACGCTTTGATAAGTAATGAGTTGTTGGGGCATTTAGTAGCTAAAGTGAAGCTTTCAAATGAGTGTGATTAACTTCAGTTGTGCTAGTCAGGTTGTAAGAACGGTATTCCCTTCCCCAAAAAGCCTAATGAGCCACACCTTTCAATTACTTGAAACAGGTGAAAATGGTGTGAACTAAGTTGACCCTAAAATGAGGCTGTAATTAGTGTGTGTGCTGAACCCCACCCCCTCTGTTGAAGTGTATGCTGTGATGAGATATTAATTGCAGCTGCTTTAACACAATGGTAGATGAGCTAAATAGTCGTGTGCAGTTTTTAAGTTATGAAAACAATGACATAACATATGATACGTGTGCCTCATTATGCTGTCTGTATATGACTTAAATCAAAAATGGACCTTTTCATTAACAACTATAGATGTGTTAGTGCAAGTGATGTTTGTAGGCCGTTGCATGCAATATATTTGATGCATGCTTAAAATAGGCAGTAATGTCATGTTTGTCGGAGTAAAATAAATAAAATACACAATAATATTCTACATATTTATGTTCTGTACCTGTAGCTAGTAATAATTTCTCATTAACATGTGTTACACATGTGTACTACCCTGTTGTTCCCCATCTTCGCCCACCATCAATTGATTCCACTGCAGCAATGCATTTTGGGAATTCACATGTAAATGAGCACGCAATGGCACGTGCTATATTAGTTACTGCTTTTAGTAGGACTACAACATATATGTCTATTTAGATATATATATATATACAGAATCAGACATATACATATATAGATGCAGGTATGCTTATATTGTGAAGACAGTATAAAAAGCAGTGTAAATATGCAAAATAACTGTAAGCAACGACACGCCTAGTACATTAATATTTCTCACCTGGTGGAAATTGTGAGGGATAAATTCCAATATCACGGTCCCCAGGTAAGCCTTCCACGACGACGGGAAGTAATTTTGCCCGAAGCAGCTCCTCCAATGGACTTAATATGAGACATTGTGGTGTCGGGCCACCTCCAGTGCCAGTAGCATGCACGCGTTGGTGTTGTATTTTCTTTTTCAATTTGGACCTAATATCATCAAATCTCTTGTGACAACTCCGCTTGTCCCTCACATGATTCCCACACGCATTGACACCAATGACTATTGTGTCCCACATTTCTTTTCTGCTTGCTGAACTTGTCCGCCCTTGAAAAACATATAAAATATATGAGGTAAATTAATAATAATAGAAGCACCAGTTTCCTACACTGCTAGCTGTTCCAAGAGATAGCAAACATGCTGTTTTAGGTGTAATATGTGAAGCACATGAGCATTCACTACTAAACCTATACATGTAAGCAAGCTTGCATTCATATTGTATGCAGTTATGGCAAATTGACCGCCTGTGTTTAGTTGTCCTTGTAAGGCATGATAAAAAGCTGTGTTTCCACACTAATTAACATAGAAAGATATTGTGAACCCATATTTGCATATGAACAAAACTCAGATGACCTAGGATCACATGTATTTGAATAATAAATGTAAAGGTACACTTACCTAGTAAATGTCCATATATACTGTCATAGTGCTCCAGAATGCCAGTGACAAGAGCTGTATTTTCCTGGTCATTGAAGCGAGGATTACGTGGCTTCTCCACACGTTTCTTCCGAGCAGGTTTAGGGTCAGAGCTTGGCTGGTGCTGACTGGACTCTCCTTCTTCCAATGGAAGAGCCTCCAAAAGCTGCCCACCAGCAAGCACGCCACCACCATCCACCCCATCAGCAACTGCGCCACCAGCAGCACTCCCAGCACCAGCACTCCCACTCCTAGCACCAGCACTCCCACTCCTAGCACCAGCACTCCCACTCCTAGCACCAGCACTCACACTCCTAGCAACAGCACTCACACTCCTAGCACCAGCACTCCCAGCACCAGCACTCCCACTCCCAGCACCAGCACTCCCACTCCCAGCAACAGCACTCCCAGCAACAGCACTCCCACTCCCAGCAACAGCACTCACACTCCCAGCAACAGCACTCACACTCCCAGCAACACCACTCACAGCACCAGCACTCCCACTCCCTGCAACACCACTCTCACTCTCAGCAACATCACTCCCCTGAACAGTACGTTCACTCCGACGCGTACTCGCACGAGTAGCACTCCCACTCCCACCAGCATCACTCTTCCCACGCTTTGCGGGCATACTTCCAGCACTCACAAAAAACAGACAAGAAATGTACAGCCAATCACACGAAACACTTCCACATATAAAACAAGACAAAGATGTAAACAAAACAACAATAGACAAAGCTCACCCAATACACAACAAGTCTCTCAGTCAATATGCAAATGTTCAAACAGCCAGCTCTGTGCGTCTCTCTCTCTCTCACTCCCAACAACACAGAGAATGATTAGCAGTACACGTTGCCTTTAAATATGGCGTGCAATCCAAAACATGCTTGTTTCGCCTGATTCAGCAAGATTTGTGATTGGGCAACCTAACAGCACCCCGCCACGCACGCCGATACACCTGTGTGTGATCGGCTAATCATCGTGAGAGTGGGCGGATTTGTTTTCGGCTTGATTTTGAATGTATTCGGCACTTACTGCATACGGAGAGGAAAAATCGCCAATAACATGACTAATCGGTAAGATTGCCGATTTCACATAATCGACGCTTACTGCATGAGGCCCTATGTGTCTGAATGTTATAAGATGATTTGCTAGGTAAAATTCTAAATGGATGTGTTCTTCCCCCCCCCCCGTATTTATTTTTTGTACCCTTCCCCCCTTCTTTTATTTTCTCTATTTACCCCTCTCCCGTAAATTGAGTTTAAAAAAATAATTAAAAAAAAAATATATATATATTTTTATATATAGCCATATATATATATATATATACAGTGGTTGACAAATCACCAAAAAATCTACTCGCCACACAAAAAAATCTACTCGCCACCTAGTACCAAACGTGTGCTGCTTGGGCCAATATTTACTCGCCCGGGGGTTAAATCCACTCGCCCGGGGCGAGCAAATGTATAGGTTTGTCGAACACTGTATATATATATATATATATATATATATATACAGTCATGTGAAAAAGAAAGTAAACCCTCTTTGAATTCCATGGTTTTACATATCCAGACATAATAACAATCACCTTAAGGTCTTAAAATTAGGTAAATACAAACTCAGATGAACAACAACACATGACATATTACACTGTGTCATGATTTATTAACAAAAATACTGTAAAGCCAAAATGGAGAAGCCATGTGTGAAAAATTAAGTACACCTGATGATTCAAAAGCTTTTAGAAAAACCTTTAGCAGCAATAACTTGAAGTAATCATTTTCTATATGACTTTATCAGTCTCTCACATCATTGTGGAGGAATTTTGGCCCACTCTTCTTTACAACGTTGCTTCAGTTCATTGAGGTTTGTGGGCATTTGTTTATGCACAGCTCTCTTAAGGTCCAGCCACAGCATTTCAATCGGGTTGAGGTCTGGACTTTGACTGGGCCATTGCATCACCTTAATTCTTTTCTTTTTCAGCCATTCTGTTGTAGATGTGCTGGTGTGCTTGGGATCATTGTCCTTTTGCATGACCCAATTTCGGCCAATCTTTAGCTATTGGACAGATGGCCTCACATTTGACTCTAGAATACTTTGGTATATAGAGGAGTTCATGGTCGACTCAGTGACTGCAAGGTTCCCAGGTCCTGTGGCTGCAAAAACAAGCCCAAACCATCACCTCTCCCCCACTGTGCTTGACAGTTGGTATGAGGTTTTGTGCTGATATGTTGTGTTTGGTTTTCGCCAAATGTGGCGCTGTGCATTATGGCCAAACATCTCCACTTTGGTCTCGTCTGTCCAAAGGACATTGTTCCAGAAGTCTTGTGGTTTGTTCAGATGCAACTTTGCAAACCTAAGCCATGCTGCCATGTTCTTTTTAGAGAGAAGAGGCTTTCTCCTGACAACCCTTCCAAACAAACCATACTTGTTCATTCTTTTTCTAATTGTACTGTCATGAACTTTAACATTTAACATGCTAACTGAGGCCTGTAGAGTCTGAGATGTAACGCTTGGGTTTTTTGCAATTTCTCTGAGCATTGCACGGTCTAACCTTGGTGTGAATTTGCTGGGAAGTCCACTCCTGGGAAGATTGGAAACTGTCTTGAATGTTTTCCACTTTTCAATAATCTTTCTCACTGTAGAATGATGGACTTTAATTTTTTTGGAAATGGCCTTATAATCCTTTCCAGATTGATGGGCAGCAACAATTGCTTCTCTAAGATCATTGCTGATGTCTTTCCTCCTTGGCATTGTGTTAATACATAGAATAGAAATTCCACCGCTCACCTATATATTAAATGTCTTATGTGTAATGAGGTAGGTGCATGGAGGTGTATCATATATAGCCATGAGATCTCAAAAAGTATTGAGTAAAGAACCCCACTTAACTGCACTCATAACCTCAATAAGGGTATATATTACTTAATTGCCAAAAGCTGCACAGAAAATCCCTCTCAGAATAAGGAACCGACGAAAAAATAACAAATTATTTATTACATCAAAATATCACACTCAATAGTTAAAATAAATGCTAAAATGTTAAAAATCCCCATGTGGGAGCGAGGGAGTGCAATCCAGAGTCAATCTCTGATTAGTTAACTACTAAGATATTGTAGTCAGAGACTATAGTTTCCCTCCTGCGTACACATCGGTGTAAGTTTTAAACGTGCAAAATGTTGCTAGTCTTATAGACACATACAATGATGTTGGTTTCCCATCAATAGACACAGATAAATTAGCTGTATTAAAAGTATCTGTTTAAAGTAGCTGTTAGAGCAACACTTGAAATTGAAACACTTGTATAGAGGCAACACATATATCTTACAAAGGTTAGTATTGTCCGTGAGTCATCCCCTAGAAAGTGGTGATAGACTCAATATTAATACATACAGTAGCCCAGATAGTAAATGATCTGTAAGAGTGTGTCAGGTCTCCACTCTAACTGTTGGTTTTAGACAGATACAAGACCTATTTAAGTACAGCAGGACGTCTTGCAATTGGATGATGGACACATACAGCCTAATGAGCCACCTGCACGAATATCAGTGTCTTTCTACAGAGATAAGGGCACAGTGAGCTCAAAAGGCAACAGTGGATCTGCAAGCGTGTGTGCCAGCGTCCCGCTGCAATTAATTGTGACTATTGCCCCAAACACACGAGTCATGCGCGGTCTGCAGTGTGATTGTATATGTGTCCCTATCGCACCAGACCTCATAGATCACTAGTACAGGTGGCAAGTTATTGTCAAACACAAACAGGGGTTACGGAGAACCCAAAACACAGCAGGACAAAAGTATACAAGCCGTGATTCCTGGTACACGCGGTTGCTTGAGTCCGTATCGGCTGTCTATGCCATTTGTGCGGTCTGCAGTGTGATTGTATATGTGTCCCTATCGCACCAGACCTTGTAGCCACCAGTACAGGTTGCAAGTAATTGCTAATCATAAACAGGGGTTACGGAGAACCCAAAACACAGCAGGACAAGAGTATACAAACCGTGATTCCTGGTACACGCGGTTGCTTTAGTCCGTATCAACTGTCTATGCCGTTTGTGCCGCCGCTCCACTTGGACGTCACTCGTGTGGTGTCCGACTCGACATATGTTTCGCGCGATTAACGCGCTTCTTCAGGGGGAGACATGAGAAGGATTTTTAACATTTTAGCATTGAGTGTGATATTTTGATGTAATAAATAATTTGTTATTTTTTCGTCGGTTCCTTATTCTGAGAGGGATTTTCTGTGCAGCTTTTTGCAATTAAGTAATATATACCCTTATTGAGGTTATGAGTGCAGTTAAGTGGGGTTCTTTACTCAATACTTTTTGAGATCTCGTGGCTACATTGTGTTACTACACCTGAATGCTCCAGACCAGCAAACTGCTAAAACTTTGGCTTTTTTAGAGGTGGTCACACTTGCTGATGATCAATTAATCAAGGGCATTTGATTAGCAGCACCTGTCTGCAACTTAGCATCTTAATTCCTATGGAAGCAGTAAGGGTGTATTTAGTTTTTCACACATGGCTTCTCCATTTTGGCATTATTTTTGTTAAATAAATCATGACACGGTGTAATATATCATGTGTTGTTGTTCATCTGAGGTTGTATTTACTTAATCTTTAGACATGCTAAGAAACAGATGATTGTTATTTTGTCCTGATATGTAAAACCATGGAATTCAAAGAGGTGTACTTTCTTTTTCACATGACTGTATATATATATACATATATATATATATATATATATATATATATTCAAACATCTCTGGGTCAATGTTGTTTGAAAGCATGATTTTGTGCATTTGCACCAGGAGTCAGACAAAGGTGTTCACATATTTGCTCATAATTTGATGAATGCCTGTGGGACTTGTAGAGTAAATTAGGTAAACACTTTATATTTACCTTCAAGGCCTTTCCAGATGGTGTCTGTTCTTTTCTCTGTGACATGAATGTGTGCTGTGGATTTCTAACAAATTTTGTCCCCAAACTGAAAACATTGTTTGCTCTAAAGCATTTAGTGGGTCTCTGATTAGATTTGAATGAGAAGAGTGATGAGGCTTTTTGACCACAAACAAAAACACTGCCTAGTAACACCTGGGACTGTTCCTTTAACAAAGACATCAATTGATGGGATAGACTTTATCATTATGTTTGCCCTGTTATTTAAATAAACATGTTATGAGCTAAATTAGCTTTATTGCGTAAGTATTCTATGCAACGCCAACATCATTGCCAACAAAATAACATGTCATTTAAGGTGCTGTCATGAAAATAGAACACATTTGCTAACAATTTGAGGGAAAAATGAATCCCTGAAGAACACTAACGAGTCACTTCTTTGCATGTCTTATTGACTTTCGGTTGCTCTAAATCATTGTATTGTATTGTATGTCTTTATTTATATTGCGCCAAAAGTGTTCTCAATGCTTAATTAATTGAAATAGCTGCATAATACTGATGTCATTGGCATTATTGGAAAATATTAGATGATACTTAGATGATAGTTCTGTATGTTAAGATGTTAAACATTTTCCATATACATTTCACACATGAATCAGGAATTTGCAATTAAAGTCATAAAGGGAATAGGACTATAAAAAACCATTCAAGGATTTTATTGTGATGCGTAAAATGTACTGTATTACAAATAACTATAACTAGAATATTTCTGATAAAATAGGCAACCTGCAGGCTGAAAAAAACTGTGGCACTGTACCACCTAAATTCTTTTATTTTTCAATTCGACAGCAGTACAGTTTAAGAGTACAAAACCAATAATCTGTCAGGGTTCTGCTCGCCACAAACCAGGGTCGGACCGCGAGGCTGAGGTGGGGTTGTAAAAGCACCGACCTGAGACCGCGCAGGCTGATCCGGATTGCGCAGTTCGTTGTCAAACGTAGCAGGATCAGGAAAGGAGAAGACAGCGTCGTCGTTGTACAAGCCAGGGTCAGGACAGGAGATATCAGGATAAACATTGTTCAGGCAAGAGTTCGGTAACAGGTAGTCAGGAGAGCACCACTTCAGCTTAGGAGCGCGGGGTTGGCCTCTGCGCGAGCGATGACCATGGCCCATGGTACTGGTCCCAGGAGATGGTAGGCAGACCAGAATAGCACACCGCTTTGCTGCATGGGTGCACCAGTGCTACAGCGCAAGAGTCCTGAGCGGCTGGGGAATCCTCTGTAACAGCGCAGGAACCAGGACACGGCCTCTCTAGATTAGGGAAAGAGTAGGCCCCAGGAACCAGGAAGCTGAAGATCCACAGGGAAACCTCTGCTACAGTGCAGGAAAGCAGGAAGCTGAACACATAGGGGATACCTTTGCTTCAGCGCAGGAGAACAAGCGGGAGCTTGAAGGAAGCTGAAGGACGCAGGGCGGAACCTGGTATCAGCATAGGAGAACAAGTGGCTTGAAGGGAGCTGAAGGACGCAGGGCGGAACCTGGTATCAGCATAGGAGCACAAGCGGCTTGAAGGAAGCTGAAGGACGCATGGCGGAACCTGGTATCAGCAATGGAGAACAAGCGAGGGCTTGTGGCAAAACAGTAGACATCCAGTTAGGACTATGCTCGGCAAGGTGCATTATGGGAAAGCAATACTTAAAGGCCAGCGGGCCAATCCCCGGTGGGGGTGTGAAGGTACTGCTCCAAATGAGTGAATGCAAGTCTATGTTGCAGTGATAGGCTGCACAGCTGCAATAGATACCAGAGGGAGTGTGTATTGCTTTGGTGAGTGAATCCAGGCTGCAGCAAACATCCGGAGAGGTGCTCCAGGACTGCACAGGTCTGCAAGATAAGGCAACCAGTAAACCACGGAGCGGATTCCTTACAGTACCCCCCCCTTCACGCGAGACCTCCGGGCGAACATGAGCACACATAGAGTTGGGGAACCGGGAATTGTTGCTGAACCGTCTAGGATTGGGGGTAGAGTCGTGGTCCAGAGACTCGTGGTTACTCCTTAGTGTACCCCCACCCCACGGTGAAAACTGCGGCCAGACAGGACCATCCATGGGTCTCGGAGACATCGAGTTGTTCCTAAAGTTCTTTAGGTGGAAAGGGGATCCGTAAACGAGCAGTTCCTTGGTGAGTACAGTTCTAGGATATGAGATTGATGGAAGAAACATCCTTGGTACATGGCTCGCCTCGCAAAATGTCTTGGAAATCCAGGGCTGTGAAGAACCAGAGAGTTCCAGAGCAGAAACGGTAGAAGAACCCCCACTGAAAGCCCAGTCTTTAATAAAGGAACCTGAATCTAGGATCAGCGGCCCTGATAGTTGATAGAATACACCAGGAGGAACTTTGTAACAGAAAAAGTCTTGGCTGACCACTGCATGGTGGAATTTGCGAGGAATTTTTCCTCTAGAAGGCTCCCAGGTAATGGTTAGTAAGGGTATAGGCTGGTTGGAAGCATCTCCCGGTATTGGTATGGAAGGTGACAAGGCAAGCAGTAAACCAGGCACAGGGACCGAAATCTTGGGATACGTACAGAGTATTTCCAACTGAGAGGAAATAACAGGGGCAACCGAAAATTCCGAGGGACAAAACCATGGTTTAGCAGGAGCAGAGAAGCAAACAACAGTAGAGCTCTCCAATACTGGGAAATCTTCCTTGGGAGATAATATTGTCAGTGAATCAGGAATAGTCCTTGGGATCTTCAAATCAGTAGCTTGAGAAAAAGGCAGAGCCAGGGTAGAGGTGGGAGGGAAGCTAACATCAGAAGCTGAAGTCTGTACCTCAGTGACCGGGCCCTGAGAATCAACAAGCAGCAAGTATGAACTATGAAAACTCTTAATGACAGGCACCTTAGGAGTACAAGGAGTCTTTTCCGAAACTGCAATGGCCCTAACCACAGGGGTACCTAACCTGACAAAAACATGAATTGGTGTGTTTTCTAGTGCAAAATCTCTGATCACAGGACTCCTAACCGATAGTGAGGGTGTCTGGGTTTGATTAGAGAAAAAATCAGATGTATTGATAAGTGACTTAGAAACAATTACTGAGGTTCTAGATTTGCTGGACATGTGAGAAAAAATACCCTTTAAGACAGGAGTTTTAATTTCTTCCCAGAGTAACCCCATGTTTGCTGGGGCATATTTAGACACAGTACTGAGGGACTGGGTTTCAGCAAAGGCAGGACAGCTAAACAGCTCAGAGTTAAACCCCAGGACTTGTAATATATGCATGGTGACCTCAGACAGTACTAAGGGAGTGACCACAGATATACTGATCCCTGGAGAATTAGCCTGGAGAGAGAAATCAGGGGGACCCTCAGACAGGATACTCCTTGTAGGAAGAGCTTCAGAATCAGAAGGAGAATCATTACCTCTCAGAGTCTCAAAACTAGAAAGACACAATTCAGCGAAAAGGGAAAGAGTGTGCAAGCTTTTTACTAATCTATATGGAAAAGCGTCACTTTTGGGAGAAAACCGTGCGTCAGCAAACATTCCTGGGAACATAATATGAACCCCAGGAGAGACATACAGACTACTGTATGCCTTTAACCCTAAGCTTAAAGAGGAGGAGAACTCAGACAGTACATGGGGGTTAATCATAACTGCACTGGTCTCTGAAGTAGGTATTTGGTAAGGAATGTCTGGGAAACCAGAACTTACTGCAGACTCCATAATGTGGGAACTATGCGCTGAAGCAGGGATCACCGCTATGTGGGCGACAGGCTGGTTCAGTGAAATACCCGGGAGAAGGAACTCTGCGACTAAGCTTAGGGAAAAACCTAACTCCTGAATACATTTAACAGGAACCAGAACTTTAGCCGAAGTCTCCGGAGACGAAACTGCGGAAACTTGAGCTGAAGCAGGGGATTTATAGCAAAGAATATCTAGAGACTCCGTACGGTTATGGGAATCCCTCAATGCAACCTCTGCTGTCTGACTTGTGGACTCATTCTCTGAGGCTACAACGAAGGCATTAACTTGGAGGCAGCAAGAATTTACAGGGGTTAATGCAGACAATGCCTGAGAGTAATACATAGGTAACCTTTTCTCTGTATTAGAAGAGCACAGGAATCTCTCGTCTGAAGCTAGGGGCGTGACCGTGGCTGACAGAGAACAGGGATTTACCAAAGGAAACTCAGAGAGCTGCCCCACAGAGGTTAATACAGAAATAACCCTGGGAACAGAACTTAGGGATTCTTTCTCTGACGGGGAAAGCGCACAGAACTGTCTAGCAGAGTTTAAAGCTGGAAAACCCTCAAGACCTAGAGAGAGGGATTCAAAGCTAGAAATAGGAGAACTAAGGGACTTATTCTCTGATACAAGAACCTTAGTGTTAGTTAGTGACACATATGTGTTCTCCAAGGGGACCTCACAGGACTGATCGGCAGGGGTTAATGTAGACATATCATTAGTGTCAGGGAACCCGGACATACAATCAGAGCTTGGGACTGTGGCAGTTACTACGTTGGGAGATATTGGTAATAGTTCCGTTTGGTCCTCTCCCGGAGAGAGAGATACGTCCCCCGGTTTAGCAACAGGACTGGTAGCCGAGGGATACCGCCAAACGACGGCGTGAGCGGCTAAGAGACGATCCTGTTTTAACAAGCAATCATCAAATGCACGGGAAAGTAAATGCAGCGTCTCGTGAGCGAGAGCCACCATGACGGAAGGTTCCGGGAGTACTACAGGAATGTCCAAAGATAAAGCCAGGGCATTGAGTGTACTACAGGCGTTGACCAGTTCCACAGGACTCAGCTCCTCCCCAGTTAAAGGGGAATCAGGGGAGCAAGCAATGTTAGCAATGACCAAAACACTGGCCAGATACTGTTTTAAGTCTCTGAGGCAGTAAGCCTTATAAACCAGATTATTACGGCATTTCTTTTGCAAGGGAGTCAAGCCCTCCAACATAAACGGATCTTCCATCAGAGGTATTATAAAGCACAAATAATTATTCTCAAACTGGGACTGGTCTACAGGCTGGGACAGGTTTTTAGGAAAAAACTTACCAACCCACACCTCAGCGGGGTCCGAGTTTGTAGGGCCGAGCATACTGTCAGGGTTCTGCTCGCCACAAACCAGGGTCGAACCGCGAGACTGAGGTGGGGTTGTAAAAGCACCGATCTGAGACCGCGCAGGCTGATCCGGATTGCGCAGTTCGTTGTCAAACGTAGCAGGATCAGGAAAGGAGAAGACAGCGTCGTCGTTGTACAAGCCAGGGTCAGGACAGGAGATATCAGGATAAACATTGTTCAGGCAAGAGTTCGGTAACAGGTAGTCAGGAGAGCCCCGCTTCAGCTTAGGAGCGCGGGGTTGGCCTCTGCGCGAGCGATGACCATGGCCCATGGTACTGGTCCCAGGAAATGGTAGGCAGACCAGAATAGCACACCGCTTTGCTGCACGGGTGCACCAGTGCTACAGCGCAAGAGTCCTGAGCGGCTGGGGAATCCTCTGTAACAGCGCAGGAACCAGGACACGGCCTCTCTAGATTAGGGAAAGAGTAGGCCCCAGGAACCAGGAAGCTGAAGATCCACAGGGAAACCTCCGCTACAGTGCAGGAAAGCAGGAAGCTGAAGACATAGGGGATACCTTTGCTTCAGCGCAGGAGAACAAGCGGGAGCTTGAAGGAAGCTGAAGGACGCAGGGCGGAACCTGGTATCAGCATAGGAGAACAAGCGGCTTGAAGGGAGCTGAAGGACGCAGGGCGGAACCTGGTATCAGCATAGGAGAACAAGCGGCTTGAAGGAAGCTGAAGGACGCAGGGCGGAACCTGGTATCAGCAAAGGAGAACAAGCGAGGGCTTGTGGCAAAACAGTAGACATCCAGTTAGGACTATGCTCGGCAAGGAGCATTATGGGAAAGCAATACTTAAAGGCCAGCGGGCCAATCCCCGGTGGGGGTGTGAAGGTACTGCTCCAAATGAGTGAATGCAAGTCTATGTTGCAGTGATAGGCTGCACAGCTGCAATAGATACCAGAGGGAGTGTGTATTGCTTTGGTGAGTGAAACCAGGCTGCAGCAAACATCCGGAGAGGTGCTCCAGGACTGCACAGGTCTGCAAGATAAGGCAACCAGTAAACCACGGAGCGGATTCCTTACATAATCATACTGATGAGCCCAAAATAGAAAACAATAATCTTTCATTTACATTCTCACTATATTCTCACTATTAATCTTCTCCATTTTAGTGATATTTACTAGGTTGAAATCTGAGAATGAACATTCAATGAATTTACATTTATTTCAATTCATTAAAGACTCAAGCAACTGTTTAGATGTTTTTGGATGAAAATCCCCATTGAAGTCAATGGTAATTTTCACCCGAAAATAGCCCTAGTGACCGCTTCAATCTGTATTGAATTAGCCCAATAGGCTCAGATAAATCAAGCTCCAGAAATAAAATAAAAAAGCGGTATTTCAGCAAAATAAAAAATGCTTTAAACTGACTTTAAATACATTCCAGTAAATATTAACTGCTTGGTATCCCATGGTCAACCAGTCATAGTTTTCCATGATTAGCTGATCACAAAGGGCTAAAAGGATAAAAAAAAAAAAGGGGGTTAATATCAACATTAAACTACACTACATACTCCCCTTGGTCAGTTTAGTGGCTAGTAAAGCATTGCCATGGAATGCTTTACTAACCACTAAGATCATCAATGGGTTAACTCCTATCACTTTCCCCACGGGAGGTATAAACACCCACCCTGGGGTAACTACCCCCATCAACACCCCCACTACCACGCCACCCAAAAAAAAACTAACCCCCACTAGACTAATGAGCAATAGCCCTACTAGCCAATTACATTGAATCCTCAACTTGCCACAAAGCTCTTGATCGAAGATTGAAGAATAGTCTTGTGTAAGTAATTTATTTTCTTGTTTTTTTCTTGAAAGATCTTTTTCTTTCTCTTCTTCTGTCAGACACTGGAAGTGGCCTCTTCAGTTTCTTCCGGTCTTCTGAGAGGTTTATATAGGTCATCACAGAAGGCCTGATGTCACAGAGTACATGGACAGTATACAATATCTGATGCCTGACCCCTCTTCCAGTTCTGACGGTTTACCAGCAAAGCAGCACAGTGTTTAGTTAATTCATGTATCTCTTCTCAATTACTTTACAGATGAAACTGTACAAGAGACAGACAGGGCATGTTGATGTAAGAAGATTGTATTATTTTCCCAAGTCATTGTTATTACATAAAACAATACATGTTTTCATAAATCTTACACCAAATAAAGATTAAGGGGCCTATGCAGAGAGCAGCGAATTTTAAAAATGGCGAATTTAGTAAAAAGTAGCTTTTTTGGAGAGTTTTATTCTCCATATGCAGAAAAGTGCGAATTCTGCTATGTTTAACATGGATGCGTGTGGCGAGTTTAAATTGGCGAGATGCGCGCTTCAGAAACGTGTAAAAACAAATTCGCGCCTTTTTCTTCCCATTGCAATGGCCGCGAGCGGCAGCTTCTTGCCAATTTTTTCTGGCGAGGCAAAAAGGAGACAATCGCGCCATTTTATTGGCGCGAACAGCCGCTAGATGCCGTTCGCGGCTCTCTGCATTAGGATATTTTTTACAACTGGCGAGATTGAGGTTCTCGCCAGCCGCGAGGCGAGTTTTACAAATAGAAAAGAAAAATTGGCGCGTTTTTCGGAACTCGCCATTTTCTGCTGTTTTCTGCGCGATTTTCTCCAAAAAATTGCGAATTTCGAAATAGCGCTGCTCTCTGCATAGGCCCCATAGTATTTCTCCCATTTACTTAAATAAATATCGCATGATTTATAAATGCTGGCTTTGTCTTTATCTGAAGATTCCTAGCATTGAAAGAGTGTATGGGAATAATGGGTGGCTTACATTACACAGAACAGTATAAAACGTGCATTACTGTAGCCTTGGAATACTGTGTATGAAATGTAGGTTAAAAACACACTAGCTCCACCTCTCATTATAGCGGCGTACTACGGCAGCCGCAAAACACCATTTGGCAGCAGCGGCAGGGAACTGCAACATGCAATAACTTGCACTTGATTTTGCGTGGTCACAAGAACAGTCAATCTTGCTACATCTGTATGTAACTATATACTGGGATGTGAGGGATACAGTACACGTAAGAAGCCATATTAATAGCCTTTATAATGTTTGATACCCAAGGGGTACATAACGTTCCTATGGTTGGTAATCAACCAAGTGTTCAGTGGCTGTACTTATTTATTTTTAAATTGATAAATGAGCTCCATGGAATGAAGTGCACAATAACCTTTCTTACTCACTGTGTAACAACAGTATGGTGACAAAGAAAGAACATCACATGGAAGGAAGAAGAGAAAGAAGAAGGAAGAGTGGAAGAGGAAAGCTGCAAGCATCCACGATCATGTTTCCCACACTACCTTCACTCTGTTGACATCCCCGCCATTGTTTAAAATGATGAAATGGGTGGACTGTGGCCTTTTAATGGCAAGTTATTTACGAGTTTGTTGTATAAAACTGTCTGATACAGTACTGCACAATAAATGCATTTTGACTGTTTTTCAACATGTTCAATTACATCAAAACCAAAAATGTGTTGATTATCTACAGTACAGTAAAGGTCATAACATGGAGATCACTTTCACACAATAGTAAAGTATGTCATATTGGGGCTCATAATCTTGTTTGAGTAAGGACCCTTCACGCAGGGACTGCATCATTCTATACAGGCACTCGGTAAACAGATATACTGACTACACACTTGACTTTGCACCGCCTATAAAAAAAACACCTGTCCTGTCCACCAGTGCTTCATAAGAAGCTTGCTACCCTGGAGGCAGGTTCTCCGTTTCACTGCTGCTTGGAAGCTCCCAGAGCAAAAACCTTGTATTCATTCCAACTTGTCCTATTACTCTGCTGCTTGCTCCCTGATCTGACCTTTGGCTTGATCGACTGCCCTTCTGTTTACCGCCTGTCCTGACCTTGGATTGTCTGACTACCCCATCTGCTTACATTGCACCAATGATCTTGACTTCTGGTTCAAGCTACCATCGAGCATTCCTATTGATCTGATATTACAGACTCTCCCTGTGGATTCTTCTTTGAACCTTGACAGTTTGCACTATAAAGTACTGTGTTTTTTTTCATGGTGTGCACCGGCATGTTCACCTAACTTTTCACCCATACTATCTCTCTATCTGTTTGTCAACCATGGCTGGGTGAGCTTTGATTTCTAAGAAATGCACGCTGCACAACATACAGCCAACGGATGCGGCTATTGTGGTTATGACAACAGTTGGACTTTTGAAGGATATGTAGAGGTTTGTACTGTATCAGTAATTGTGACAACTGTGCACTGACATAACACACACATTAGGCTACATCTTGTTTTATAAAATGTATTTTTTCCCAAATGGGAAAGGCTTTGTCCTTAAACAGGACATTTGAATTTTTGTTCAGTATCTTAATTTTTTAAGGCGAGTAAATGTACTGTATGTACAGTACAGTATTGCATGTATGTATGAAACTAAAGCAACAAAAGGGGATAGACAGAACTAAAAAATTGCAATAAATCGAATACAGGGTGCAAAAGGAACAAGGAGGACCTTAATTCCTCCAAAATAATAACCAAAATACAGTAGTGTGTTCCAGCACTCACTAACTAATAGAATACTATTAACGTTGGAATATTCCAAAATGAAGAATTTAATAATAGAAGCACAATATATACAAAATTGGAATAATGCAAGTGAATATCCCACAAGTACGCAAATGACCCTAAATACAAAAATGTGGGAAAACAATACAGGGGAAGGGGGAAAGACTGGGAAAACCACAATGGGAAAGTGGGGTGTGGGGGAAGTGGGGGTGGGTGGGGAGGGATGTAGGGGGGCAACGTTTCAGGGTTAAGACCCCTTCCTCAGGCCCATACCCTCAGGTCCTCTAGGACCAAAGGTACTTCCCTAACCCTGCATCCCCAACAGACTAAACAAAACCCCCAAAAATGAAAAAAGGTAATAATGACTTAAATGCACTAATGCATAAGGAAAGTAAATAAATTCCAGATGCAACAAAGAGGATGTTTATCCAACCATCAAAGTCCTCAATATGTGAATCACCAGCTCTCACTCTCTCTTGCTGCTCCAACCAGGGGTTGCTGAATGAGTCCCAGCATAACTACAGTTGAAATAGGCAGAAACGGATGACGTCATCAAAGGGTGTGTTGAGAAGTGGCCATTCCCCTTGGCACTCAATGCGGTAACGTGATGTTACACAGTTACGTCCCAGTCCATGTACAAGTGGTAATCCCGATTCAACCAGCTGATGCTGATCTAGATCAACTGCAATAATCATCGGTTATGTCAAGATTGCGCGTTCATGTGTGTGTGGATGCGCAAGCGGCCTTCCCCATCAGCACTCAATGCGGTCAAGTAATTGCACACAGTTATGTCCCAGTTCATGTATAGGAGATCATCCTGATTCAAACAGGAGATGCTGATCTAAACTCAATTGCAGCAACATTGAGTACGTCAACATCACGCGCGCCCGTGAATGTGAATGCACATGCGGACCGCTTCCCACGAATCATATGAGTGTCCTCTGTCGTCAAAACAATGATCTCGGAACACAACCAGCACTGACTGTAAGCTGGTTCGAACGGCAGGCAGCAAGGCATAGCAGATTAACTCCATGGGTCATAAGTGGCAAAGGAAAAGAACACAAATAATAATTAATAACAGCATATAAATAAAAACGAAAACAAACCAAATATAAAACTGTAAATATGTAATAATACCATGCAAAGGAAAGGGTCTAATAAAGGTATTAGAAACACAATAACCATCTGATTGGTGTACCGGTACCCTAGATTGGTCTGTAGATATTAAATTAAACTTCAAAACATATCCGTTCAAGCGATAGAGTTTATATCGTGAAAGTTGTCCAGAGATAGAGGTGGGTAGAGACAATGGCAACATAAGGCAAGATCCCAAAAAAAGAACTGCCAATGGTGATCCAAAAGGGCTGCGCCACAAAATTCAGGGAGAAGAGCAACCTGTGATACCAGTGGCAACTGGTGCCTCTGGGTCACATCTGCGGATGGCAGCTTTATGTTGCCGAATCCTGTCCTTCACTGCCTGAGTTTTCTCACCCACATATCCAAGACCACCCGAACATTTGATAAGATAAATAACATATTTGGATAAGTAAGTAGTGTGCGGATGATGAAATATGACCCCTTCCTGCATGCTACTACACTGACTGCAACCATAGCATTTTTAACTCTTTTTAACTCTTTGATAAAGCGCAAACACTGAGCAAACCGCGTAAAAGTTTTTTTTTTCCTTGCTATTTCTTTTAATGTGCCAATAAAAAAAATTTGTACGAGAGTATAGCAGTCCGGTTTCATTTCCCCAGTTGCGCCGCCTCACAACCTTTTCTCTATATCGATTCAACTTCGGCAGGAGCACGCTGACAGCACAACGAGGATCCAAGGAAAGGAGTGAGTACATCTTTATTAAACATTACTCACAAAACCATAGATGTTTACCACAATGCTCTGACAATGCGGAGTTAGCATTGTTTGCCTCAAGGATAGGGCAAGTTAACCAGCGAGCAACGTGGTGAGTCTATTAAGACTTTAAAAAATATCTAATAAATACTGAAGTCACTATTTCTGACACCGTGGGACATTTCCTCCAAGTTTAATTATACTGTTTTTGGGAATTTATTGTTTACAGACAATGAGGCTCAAGTATATAATATTTGGACTTTCCTCAGGGAAGCATCACTAGGGGGTTAATTACTCCCACCATCTACATAGCATTTATAGCATCCTAATTCTGGTGTTCCCAAAAATGTCAGTCTTTTTCTAATTGTACTGCCATGAACTTTAACATTTAACATGCTAACTGAGACCTGTAGAGTCTGAGAGAAATTAAGGTCCTTCTTGTTCCTTTTGCACCCTCCTTGTTCCTTTTGTTCGATTTATTGCAATTTTTGAGTGGTGTCTATCCCTTTTGTTGCTTTAGTTTCATAAATACATGCAGTACTGTACTGTACATACAGTATATTTACTCGACTTAAATACTTAAAGCTGCAGTTCAAGCTCCCGTTTTTTTTTTTTTAGGTTTTTTTTTTACTTCAATAGTTTCATGTGGGCAATCTCTACTAACCTAATGAACTGCATAGCTGCCGGTCAATTCGTTCTCCGTCTATTGATCAGCAAAGTTTGGCGACATCTTTAAATATGGGGACTGTGAATGGTTGCTATAGCAACAAGCATGCTTTTAAAAATAGAATACAAGAAAATTGGTCTTTCAAAGTTGTTGTTTTTTAAACAGAAAATGCTAAAAGTATTTTTTCTTACTACAAAACTGAATTATTTAAAAAAACACACATGCAGGATATTGCATGAACTGCAGCTTTAAGATACTGAACAGTAACTCTTGGGTATTTTTCAATTTCTCTGAGCATTGCACGGTCTGACCTTGGGGTAAATTTGCTGGGACGTCTACTCCTGGGAAGATTGGCAACTGTCTTGAATGTTTTCCATTTTTGAATAATCTTTCTCACTGTAGAATAATGGACTTTAAATTGTTAGGAAATGGCCTTATAACCCTTCCCAGATTGATGGGCAGCAACAATTGCTTCTCTAAGATCATTGCTGATGTCTTTCCTCCTTGGCATTGTGTTAACACACCTGAATGCTCCAGACCAGCAAACTGCTAAAACTTCGGCTTTTATAGAGGTGGTCAAACTTGCTGATCAATTAATCAAGGCATTTGATTAGCAGCACCTGTCTGTTACTTAGCATCTTAATTCCTATGGAAGCAGTAAGGGTGTACTTCGTTTTTCACACATGGCTTCTCCGTTTTGGCTTTATTTTTGTTAAATAAAACATGTCACAGTGGAATATGTCATGTGTTGTTGTTCATCTGAGGTTGTATTTACCTAATTTTAAGACCTGCTAAGGAACAGATGATTGTTATTATGTCCTGATATGTACAACCATAGAATTCATAGAGGGTGTACTTTTTTCCCATACACAACTGTATGTAAGTGTCCAAAAAGAGTGCTACAGAGTATGGCCAAATGTATTCAACAAAAGACAAAAATCCCAATGCTACATCAAATATGGCAAGAATACACAGTGAAATACCTATATATTCTCATTTACCTCTATTTGGAGGGAGAATTACCACATTGGATCTGTCCTAACCCAATAATATGTTACTGGGTTTGGACAGATCAATGTGGTCATTCTCCCTCCAAATAGAGGTACATGAGAATTTTGATTAGGTAGTGTTAGGACCTGATAATGGCCATGCCTTGATGTGGCTTGCAGGCTTATAACGCTTTGGCCAAAACATTGAACTAAATGACCCTTTTTCAAGAGAATATATAGTTATTTCACTGTGTATTTTTTGTAGACAGCAGTCTTAGCAATAGTGCCCAGTCATGCAGTAGCTGCAAAGTCAAACAAGATCTTATCTTGCATTAAGCGGGCAAAGGATGGAAGGGAAGTAAAAATAATTATGCCCCTTTTATAAAGCATTTGTAAGACCACACCTTGAATATGGAGTACAATTTTGGGCACCAATCCTAAGAAAAGACATGGAACTAGAGAGAGTGCAGAGAAGAGCCACCAAAATAATAAAGGGGATGGACATTCTAACTTATGAGGAGAGGCTAGCTAAATTAGATTTATTTACATTAGAAAAGAGGCGTCTAAGAGGGGATATGATAACTATATACAAATATATTCGGGGACAGTACAAGGAGCTTTCAAAAGAACTATTCATCCCACGGGCAGTACAAAGGACTCGGGGCATCCCTTAAGGTTGGAGGAATGGAGCTTTCACCAGCAACAAAGGAAAGTGTTCTTTACAGTAAGAGCAGTTAAAATGTGGAATTCATTACCCATGGAGACTGTGATGGCAGATACAATAGATTTGTTAAAAAAAAGGTTGGACATCTTTTTAGATGGGATGCCCAGTCATGCAGTAGCTGCAAAGTCAAGCGGGTAAAGGATGGAAGGGAAGTAAAAATAATTATGCCCCTTTTATAAAGCATTTGTAAGACCACACCTTGAATATGGATTACAATCTTGGGCACCACACCTTAGAATAAACATTATAGAACTAGAGAAAGTGCAGAGAAGAGCCACCAAATGAATTAAGGGGACCGATAATCTGATTTATGAAGAGAGGCTAGCTAAATTAGATGTGTTCACCTTAGTAAAGAGGTGTTTAAGAGGGGATATGATAACTATATACAAATATATTTGTGGACAATACATGGAGCTTTCAAAAGAACTATTCATCCCAATGGCATTGCAGATGACACAGGGTCATCCCTTGAGGTTTGAGTAAAGGAGATTTCCCCAGCAAAAAAAATTAAAAGGTTCTTTACAGTAAGGGCAGTTAAAATGTGAAATTCATTACCCATAGAGACTGTGATGGCAGATGTAACAGATATGTTAAAAATAAAAAAAGTTTGGGCATCTTTTTAGAAAGGGAAGGTATACAGGGATATACCAAATAATTAAACATGGAAGGATGTTGATCCAGGGAGTAATCTGGAAGGAAATTATTTTTCCACTTATGTGATATCATTAGATGATATTTCACAGGTTTTTTTTGTTTGCCTTCCTCTGGATGAATATACAGTAAGTAGAAATATAAGATAACGTATCTGTCATCTAAATTTAGCATAGGTTGATGGTTATATGTCTTTTTTCAACCTCATCTAATTTGTAACTATGTAACTATGTAACGTGACCTACCATAAAGAAACCAATAGGGGAATGCGAGGAAACCAAAAAATATTGGGAAATATGAATGATAGAAGAAAAGGTTATTACGGTCTGTTTGCAATGTTTTGTTTAAAATTGAAGGTTTTTGATTCGTTTCTGAATGGAAGTTAAACTTCCTGATTTCTTAAAGCATCAGGGAGTTTATTCCACAGTCTTGGGGCGGTTTTTAAAAAGCTCGCCTGCTAACTGTATTGCCCTTAAACCGAGGCTCAATAAGTTAAGGGACGATGGTAGATACAAGTGTCCGTTTGGGGGGGATAACTGTTCGGATGTAATTGGGGGCGGGGGGCTAGCCCATGTATACCTTAAAGGTAAGGGTCAAGAACTTAAAATGAACCCTTTGCTCCACTGGGAGTAAGGGCAGATATGGTAAAACTGGTCTCTCCTTGCCTTGCCTGCTATAAGATGGACAGTGGCATATGCATACAGTATGTGACAGTGGCAACTGCAGGGTTTTGATATTATGTTTTTGGAGACCCATCAGCAGAGAATTTTGAAAATCCAGTGTGGAAAGGACCAAGGCCTGTGATTTGTAGATTCGTCTCAGCCGATGGATTTGGAAGTAACAGTTTTTCACAATAGATGCAATTTGAGGCCGATAAATTATATTTTTGTCAAATATAGCTCCAAGACTTCTCACCTTCTATTTCCATGGGATAGGGCAGTTATTTATTTGTAGAATGCTTAAGTCCTTACTCATAGCATCTGTTTGTGCTTTAAGGTTTTTTAAGAGCGACTCGAATTTAGAGGCATTAAGTACAGTGCACTGAATTGCCAATAGAGTGTCAATTCAATGCCATCCAATTAGAGATGTCACTAAGGCGATTATTCACACCGTTCACAGTGACAATAGCATCATTGGAGATGTCCAACATGAACTGGACATCATCTGTGTATTGATGGAACTGAATTTGTTTTCGACTAATAATGTCACCAAGGACTTTCACATATATATTGAATAGAACCTGGGAGATTGCAGATCCCTGAAGGACACCACAAATAAATGGGATTCTGCTTGCAGAATTGTTTTTGAGAGTGATTTTCTGACTAAAGTCACTAAGAAAGGACTTGACAGTCCAGCACTTTACTGCTCAACCCAACATCCGATCCAGAGGGGTTGTTAGTGTTTGAGGGGTTGGGGGAAGGGGGTGGTTGGTAAGGCCTCCCAGGTGGATAGTGGGAGGGGTTAACCCCTTCATTATAGTAGTAACCACTAAGATAATTAAGGGGTTAACCACTCCAACAACCCTCCCAGGAGGCCTAACCACAAATCATGGGGCAACTGCAACCTTTACCCAACCCCCTATCACTAACAAACCAAGTATTGCTGTTTAACCCCGTCATTACCTTAGCAGTTAGCCATTAAGGTAATTAAGCTCTGTTTTAATTGTAATTTTAATTACATAGTATTGAAGCAGGGGGTCTCCAGAGCTGAACCATATTAATTTAATGTCTGGGGACCCCCTGCTTCCTGAGGTACAATGACTGTATCAGTGCTTTCTTTTTTGTCCATGTTTTTTATTTAATAATTCCTTCTGATTATTCATCTATTCATCAATGCTGTGCACTGGTTTTCCCCTGCTGGGTAGTTCATCACATACTGGGTCTAGACACCAGGGAGCACGCAGAGCAGAAGATCCATTATGCTGTTTAAATTTGGAAGCTACAGGCCACCATACATTTTTACTATCTACATGAAAGAGATGACGTGACGCGGTTTGGGCGGAGAGGTCTGAGGGTCCCGGAGGGAATCACTACAGGCGGTGATGTGGAGCCGTGAGAGCCACTGCCGAGCAGAGAGAAGCAACGCGGGAGACGTGGATTCCACACTCTACATCAACAGTGTCGTGAGAGATGTGCCAGTTGAGGTCTACTCCTGATACAAGCGTGCAGACATCTACCCGATTTACCACACAAGGCTTCCCCCTCTCCAGCAGCCCATTACAAAGCCGTGAGTATTATCATCCACTGAGGGATTACTCTATGATTATACAGCGGAACTTCTGCCTTATTTCTTTATTTGTGAGAGACTTTTGAGTGCCGGATTCCTTGAGCATTTCATGCTCTGATGTCTTTTTGTAAGTTTAAATGTCCTGGTCACGTGGGCCGTGATGCTGGACATTTAAACTTACACTCAGTATGGAGGCCTTTACCTCGGATGCAAGGGGTCCCTGGATTTGAAATTAATATGATTCAGCCCTGGTGACCCTTGCTTCAATACTATGTTATTAAAATTACAAACAGTGCGATTGCCTGTGAGAGCTCTGCAGGGAGATGCAGCTCTCTCTGCACAGCTTTTCCAGACTACTGGAGCGAAATCGCACAGTACGGGCATTTCGCTTGTTAGGCAAATACAAACTAGTGCGCTATGTTATTTTTTTAACACGTAAAAAAATGCGATTTGCTTTAGTGAATACCGTTTTGTTTACAAATTTCATATCGTGATATAGGAACATGTTAACATGTTCGATGTTGCAGTGAACTTATTGAAGTAACGTGAATAGGCTCCATAGCATGTTTATTCTTGAAGCCTGGCTTTTTGGCACTAATTACAGAGTTCAGTATGGATAGGGATAATATAAATAAATAATAAATTACAGTAAGATTTATTTTATTCGTTTTACATATTATTCAGTCATTTCTTAGAAGTTAATAAAATAACTAATATTAAATGGACACAAAGCAAAAAAAGATTTTATTTTGGTGTCTAATATTCCTTTCACTTGTATAAATGACCTCCAAATGTTTGTGAATGGTTAATTAAGCACTCCTGATAAACAATCATCTGGCACCATTTTAACCATATGCATTTCCTTTTTTAATCTTGACCTCTCTCTCATTTGTTGAAAAACTTTTACGCATCTTTATCTGGATCTGTCTCTTATTTTCTGAAAAACATCTGATAAATGTGTTTTTAACTAATTTAAAGGGCAGATGGGGAAACATCAATTTTTCATCTTGTACTTGATAATGAAATAAGTTGGCAGCCATAATTGTTTGAAGCACATTAGTCATCACAGACAGTCAATAGCTGTAACTGCCTGAAGTAATTCACATTGATTGATTAAGAAATTAATATTGTATCCATTGTTGCAAAGTGTTTTCTTTCTGAGTCAAACAGTAGTGCAGGACAGTACATCATGTTTTAATTGTTAATGATCAAAGATTAAGTTCTCAATGTAAGTAATTTGTGTTTACATATAGATACTATATTTAATAGAGCTGGTGTCTGTATTAATTGGGTTGGCTTCAATTGTTTTAGAACAATCCCTCTATGGACACTAATTCTAAATTTGAAACAATATTTGCTTCTAGAAGCAGTTTATTGCTGAATTTTCAAGAGCTGTTTATGAACATATCATACAGTAGGCCCAACTGCACAAAAATGTATAATATAGCTTTTTCAAATGTTTTTACTGTATCCTCATGTAATTTTTTCAATGTACATGACTGGAATGGAGTGTAAGGTACCCCAATTACTGTACTATGATGTGCTGGACGGTTTCTTATGGAGTAGCACTGCTTAGTAAAAGTGTCCATAAAAGTTAGGTAGGAAGTGGTAACGTTTTTATGGAATGGAGGACCAATGCTATTTTCTTTATATGTTATGTCATTCTGGAATAATGTCCATATTTTTTTTTTAAATAGGAAAAAATCTAATTAAAAACGAAGAAAAATAAATTCAATTTTGGATGTTTGGCAATTTTGTTGAAACATTTTGTCACATTAGTCAGAGAACCTTATCTCTGCACATCTGTTTAGCAAGTCAGAAAAAAAGGCTCTTCCTGCTTCAAAATGGGAGTGGTGCTGTTACTTCCCATGCTAAGTAACAGGATGGTATTTTGTCTGGGCTTGGTAGCAGAGCTTGGTGCAGTTCTCTCATGGATGTAAAGGGAGTTGGGTGAGTGCAGGATGTAGTGGTGTGATCTCCTGGCAGGAGAGGGAATGCTATATTCCAGGCTTAGTCATTGAGTTTAATGCTGTTCTCTAATAGAGGTAATGCAGGGCTAATGTACAAACAGTAATGGTTAATGACAAGGCATGGTGATGTCCTCTATGTTTGTTACAGATTATGGATTCACCCACTGAATGGGTACAGTTATCTGGGTATATGAGTTTGTCTAGATTTCGGCATACACATGATGCTGGCAAGTTTTTCTTAATTTTTTTATAATAAGACTGTAAATAATAAGGTGTCACAGATGTTATTGCATTAACACGATTAGTGAATGTTTTAGCATTTCTCAGTGTTACCAGGGGTTATGTCTGTATGTATTTTGTGTGCATGATTTAACGATGGGAAGGTACAGTATAAGGGTTGTTATAGCCTTCAGATAACGGGACAATTGAGATTGATTTCAGTCATGTTATTTTGAGAATTGCACAATCCTATAGCTACGTGTTAGTAATGTATTTCCTTTGATCATCTTAGTCACAAGCTTGATGTTGATGTTACTTGTGCTATCTGTATAGTTCTTTTCATAATGGAAACCAAGGATGAGCTGGTCTTACTGTCATTCAGTCAATAAAAGCTAAACTAAACTTCATATTTAGCACACTGATTCAAAAGAGCTTATTATTTATATTTGTCATGTGGCTACTCAGGAAAAATTGATTTTCTTTCAGACCAATGGATTCTGGTACTCCACACTTCAATAAGCTGTTCTAAGCCCTTTATAGCTGTAGTGGCTCAGAGTCGATTGGCAAAGATATTTGCAAATAGTTCTGGAAGTGTCCTAATTTAAATTGCTAGACATTTCCAATAATAAATCTTCATGTAATTAGTGAAAGGTCCTTTGGAAAATAAATATCCACCAAGCAACATTTGGGAAATATTAATGTCAATATTTATTTACTCTATGCTTCCTATCAAATTAAACGTTTTTCATTCTCACATATCTTTTGAAAATTAGCTTGCCTTTATATTGCCAATTACATTCATAAAGCCAAGTACACCTTGAAAATCCTTTAAACAGCAGTTTTACCCATTCATTTACTCGAAGCATTCAGTCTGTAGTTATTTGCATTTTTAATAGTTTTATCAATCAAGCATTTGCTTAATAGCAAACAAAAAAGGGAAGGTAGAGCAAAATGCAACTTAAATCACTTAATATGTTTGGCACTGTTGGCCTATTTATTAGTTCTGGAAAAAGGCAGATTTTCTGTAAAACCACCTAGGGATTCACAAAGTTAGGAATAATTCATCAAAAACTATTTTCAAAAAGTCTAAACATAAATAATTAATGAATTCAATATCATCTTCAAAATCGCTATATTGACAGTACCCACAAAGCTGCATATATATATATATATATATATATATATATATATATATATATATATATATATATATATATATGAAAAAAAGGGGATAAACACTGCTGCGCTAGCCGGAATGATACACTACAAAGAGGGTGAATGCACAAAGCAGTGAATGTCCACACAAATACCTCAAACGACACTAAAAGCTAATGGTATAAATAACTGCTAAAAGAATTAAAAAATATATATATACATAACATGACATACATGAACATACAGCATAACACAACTGGGGGGACAGGATGAGGAGGAGGGGGAGGGGAAGGAAGGGAAAGGGTGGGGGGTAGAACGGGGAAAAGAGAGCCCCAAGAGTCCGGTGAATGAGTCAATGTAAATAAAAAATTAAGTTAAAAATGTCCTTTAGCTGCTACTGGGTGTCGCTGCCAGTCTCCAGGAAAAAACCACCTTCCTCTTGACCTGTATTAACGAAAAGAAGACAGCGCGGCTCCCATAGCATAATATTGTAATTTAATGGTTAAAATAAGCATGCAAGTGAATTAAGGACACTTACAATGTGCACTAAAATAAAAGGCATTGAATAAAGTCTTGACAATCACCCGGTCGAGCCTCCGTGAATCTCTGCTGTATAGGGAGTCCAACACTCTCCCCTCTCGTGGATGCCTGAAGGATGCGCGCGCACCCGTTCTCCCCCTGAATGGGAGTCCCGCGAGAGTATGTATCCTCCAACGTGACAGGGTATGGACACAGCGGTCAGATTCCCTTTGTGGCTCCCTTAATGCTATGGGAGCCGCGCTGTCTTCTTTTCGTTAATATATATATATATATATATATATATATATATATATATATATATATATAACACCATATAAATGTAGGTCCTCTCTTTAATCCAAGCTTTTATGGACTATAGATTGGTTTAAAAGAAATTCAGATGCTAATGAATATTTAACGTCACAGATACATATACTGTATTATTTTTGCTTAAATTTGTATTGTGTTTTTACACAGATCTGCAAAGTACGGTATATTAAAAATGTGTTACACCTCAGTTCAAAAGAACACAAGTGTTCAAATACATAAATGTGTTTTTATTGTTGTGGCATAAAGCAAAATAATGTTTTCTTCAACCAGTATACAAATTGCATAAAAATGAACGCTCAAAATAAAGTCATTTTTCAGAGATGTTTGCTCATTATAGAAAGGACAAACTAATAGCCTAAATCATTTTAATCTTGTGCATTTCCTAGTGTATCATTGTGAGATATGGTTTGCTATCTGCACATCCATCTGTTTTGGTCTCACACCAAGGACATTTTCATGTCCGTTCCATCTGTGTGTCTGGACTATGCCTACACTCAGCATGCCCATTGGTGTGTACAGTATGACCCTTTGATATTTTGCTATATATCTTTTGCCTGTAGACATGTTTAACATGGATGTCTAGTCCAACCTAAACATTTTTAATGAGAGGTGTGCCAAGTACTGAGGGCTGTCATTATGTTGCCCCTATAAAAGGCACACTATCGTTTATTTGTGGAAGCGCCTGGGTCCCCGAAATGTTGCTTTATCTGCTCTACTTACTGTAGGTACCAAATGCAAGAATAAATCATTGAATATTTTCTGTGTGTCTCTATGTTTTTGATTGATGTTTGGATTATAAATGTTACTCATTCAAAGAGGTTTGATATCATGCCACATTTATTGAAAAGAACCATATGACAGTATTTGCATAGTTGCTAGAAATATTGTAGAAATATTGTAGGCTCTGCAAGCCTTTCAAACCAGAATTTTAAATGTCAGAGGTGCTGTTTTCTTTATATTTGGGCTTTGACTTTATATCTTGAAGACTTTTCGTTTAACTTTTTATTGATCTCACTTAACATATTCAGCATTTCAATAAATTCAACAAATTCAACAAATAAATCAATTTAAAATGTTCTGAAAATACTTCAGTGAATGAGAATCTGGAGTGAAAATACCCCAGAATTTTTTTTATTATAGAGGTATTAACAATCTCTTAGAGATTGTTGCAGGATATACAAAATGTTAAAGGCCCCCATACTCAATATGCTCTGAAGCTTCCTACAGTACACGTGATGGTGCAGATATTAGCACCATTCATATGAATCATGCAAATATTTTCACTACAGTGAAACATTGAACAATGGTTCAAAGTGAGAGAAAAGAAAGAGTTTGTATCTTCTGGAATACTTGGCAAGATTTATAGTTGCATCTTCTGTTTTTCCCAATGGAGAGGAAGGACTGGGAATATATAGATGTAGCAAGACTTACTCTTCACAGTATCGGGATAAAGTGCGAGATTCAACCTGACTTGATTTACTACGGCCTAACCTACGAAATGACATCCGTGGTTAGGTGAGGTCATTTTAATGGCAATTTCAGTATCTGCTCGCACAGATGGCACAGTGAATACCTTTCTCGATGGCTTCGATGATGCTTCAGTAAATCACAAACGGTACTATACTGTATGCTTAGGGAGATGCCTAAATACTGTGTGTGCTTTACATACTGCATGTACTGTAAGTGTTACACCGCAAAACACATTTATGCATGTCGGTCTGGTTCAACAGTTGTCTACGCATGTGTCAGCATACATTTTAAATATTTGCTTTTTTACTTACCTTTTAATCAGTATGCACCAAAACACCCACCCTCCATCATGCATATTCTAAAATAAAAGATCAGCTCCTTTGAATTATGAGCATGACAACACTTTTAACTATGTTAAATATCTTGGCAACATTAACTTGGCTTACTGTTGTGTTTGTCTGTGGAAGGGATAGAGCTTCAGTAAAGTATGTGTGAGCAATTATTCTGTATTCATTAGAGAACGCATAGCATTAATGACACAGTAGGCAAGTTTACCTAAAAATGTTGATACCCAAAAATGGGGTGTTGGTGCAAACAAAGAAAAAAACAAAAGCGTGCTAAGCACCATACATTAAAATTCTGCACAGCCTCAAACCCTCCAATTAAAGATCTCTCACATCTGCTCTGCCCTTTTTTTTGTCACAATACAAAAAACAAAACCTATACAGAAGTACGTAGTTGAATAAGGAATATTTATTAGTATTGTGCAGTTACTTAACTATAAGGTGAATATAATTCAAGAGTAGCTGTACCTGTGCATGGAAACACTATAGGGCTAAATATTCTATGGTTTAATACTGATTATCAGAACATAATTGCAAAAGTTGCATGGCGCCAGTCACGTACCACTCTGGAACCTTCCATAACAGGGTGCATAAGGTTTCCCTGCATAAGGTGTGTATATGCAGGGAAAAAAAGTTGCTGGGATGTGGAATCAAGAAACAGGAATTGTAACAATCTGATTGGAAGTCCAATCCAGATGATGGAAAGTTCAGTCACCATGCAGGGAAGTCCAGCCAAGGTGAAGGTAGATGTGAATGTATATGTAAAGTAGATTTGTTGTTGTTGTAAAGCTGCTTGGGGTTTTTTCACCTAACTTAAATTTCCTTTCCTCTATATCTCTGCTGGGAGGAGAAAACTGCAGCAAGCTCTGGAAGTCTGTTGTATGGGTTTGGTTCAGTTACACCAGGCTCTGAGGTGACCAGGCAGGCACCAGGACCCAAGATAGTGTAAAGCCTCCTAGATAGAGTTATGGGTTAGCCACACTCACCAGTCTCTGTATTTTAAGGCCTGGAGGCCCATGGGTTCTGCACCCACTCCCCTCAGAATCCCTATACTCCTCACCTCAAATTAGCCGTTAGTTGGGTAGTCCTCAGCTGTGTTCTCTCTCCTCTGCAGTTTGCTCCTGCTCTCGATTGCGTAGTGGGCATGTAAATTGAAAGCGCTGCTCGGCACCAAACAAAATGGCTGCCGCCGCTCCTCCAGTTTTCGTGTTGCCTCTCCACGGGCCGAGCAGCTCATGTAGGCTGGTCTGTAATTTTGATGAAACATACAGGACACCCACAAGCTCATATTGAACCCCCAAAATAACCACAACATATATATATATATAAGCATATAAGTGTCACAGAGGAGTGCTACTGAGCATGGCAATATATATGTTTAAAACCAGAGACATAACATAAAACACAGACAGAGCTCAGTGCACATCCAGTAAAACTTATATACGGTACAGTGCCTAAATATACATGTATAGATATCTATTAAATAAAATGGTCTTTTAGTTTAACATTTTGGCCAAATTGTTGTAAGCCCCTGAGCCACTACACGGCAGACCACATCTCAAGGGTCCCTAACACTAATATAAATTCTTAATAACCTGTGCATTACCAGGAAGAATGATTTATAATAAATATGTCAAAATTAGTTGCAAAGTTCTAAGTCTGATTGAAGCTTTTATTAACCTGTACATTACCAGGAAAAGCACTCTGTATTAGATTTGTCACAATCACACTGCAAGCAAGCAAGTTCCCCTGAGAGTGGGAGATGCTATGGAGTGAGCTTTTAACCATTTAAATGTGGGAGGGAGTGAGCTTTAATTAGGCAGGAGGTTGCCACCCTCCAATCAGCTAAGACTAGCTGAACAAGAATTGTAAAACATACAGGACACCCACAAGCTCATATTGAACCCCCAAAATAACCACAACATATATATAAGCATATAAGTGTCACAGAGGAGTGCTACTGAGCATGGCAATATACAGTATATGTTTAAAACCAGAGACATAACATAAAACACAGACAGAGCTCAGTGCACATCCAGTAAAACTTATATACGGTACAGTGCCTAAATATACATGTATAGATATCTATTAAATAAAATGGTCTTTTAGTTTAACATTTTGGCCAAGTTGTTGTAAGCCCCTGAGCCACTACTGCACCGACACACTTTATTCGAGCAAATACCCAGTATGTACCTGGCAGATACCTGGAATGCGCCGCTCCTCACCTCTGACAAGCCCCGTTGCATTTGCCTTCCCAGCCTGGGTTCATGCCTGGCTGACGGGCGGCTGATCTGTTAAATGATAATGATTAGGATTTAATAGGCTGCAATGCTTCGCGTGTCTACCAGATGGCAGAAATTCATGAATTGTAATGCAGTATATATATATATACTGTGCAGTATTGCAGCCAGTGGGAATAAAATGCTTCAATCCCTGCCTAGAAAATACCTCAATGCACTCGGGCAGAAAACAGTCACAAACCTCAATACACCCGGGTATACCCGAATTCGTGGGACTAGCCGAGCTCGAATAAAGTGTGTCGCCAGTGTACATGCATATTTTCTTTAATATATTCTTTCATGGCCCTGTTCTCTGGAGGTGAAAGTGGGTAGGAAAATCCTCATGGTGGCCCCGAACCGGGCAGTAGGTCAGTGGGGCAGTTGAATGACCGATGGGGTGGTAGTTCCTTGGACTGGACCTTGTCAAATACATCCTGAAATTTGGAGTAGATTTTTGGCAAGTTAGTGTTTATCTGTTCCAGCACTGAAATCCCATATAGTTTTTGGGAAGGAATAGAGCAGTTCTTTAAACAGTAAGGACTCCATTGAAAGGGTTGAGATTCTGTCCAATCTACAAGAGGATTATGTAACTGGAGCCATGGCAGTCCAAGTATGATGTCGACTGTAGGAGAGTGAATGATGTCCAGTTGGATCCTTTCCCAATCAGGATCAGGAAGCTCTCATACGGTGACGTCACGAAACATAATCCAACGCCATCCACCATGAAGATCCGGAACAGGTAACCAAATTCTTCTTTCTTTAATCTTCCATCATCTTCTTCTTTCTTCATCTGTGATTATTTCTTGCTTTTCCTTATCTTTTGTCTTTATCTTCATCTGTTAATCTAATAACCCCATGTAAAATCAACGATGTTGACCGTCGGCTTCTTGAGCTCAAATGAGATGTCACGGCCTTAAATATGCCCTGTGATTTCCCATTTGGGCGGCAAGTGGTTCACACTCCATCTGATTGGCTATGAAAACTGTGTCCTTTTTTTTAATGTGACGTCATGAAGCCAGCCAATCAGAATGGCTGTGCTTCCTTTCCCTTTAACTTGACATCACCAAATCCAACATGGCGCCGTCACATGGTAGTTTAGCCAATCAGGGCGTGAGAACCATATCCCCAATCTGATTGGTTGTAGTAGACCATGTGACTCCCTTTGGATGACGTCACATCACTTCCCAAGAATTATTCTGTCACATGGTCTACTACAACCAACGGGTGGATTTAACATGGGGTTATTGGATTAACAGATGAAGATAAAAACAGAAGATTAAGAAAAGCAAGAAATAATCACAGATAAAGAAAGAAGAAGATGATGGAAGATTAAAGAAAGAAAAATGTGTTTACTGTACCTGTTCCTGATCTTCATTTTGAATGGCGTTGGATTGTGTGTCATAATGTCACCGTACGAGAGCTTCCTGATTCACTGGGATTCGGAGGGCCAACGCTTCTAAAGGTAAGATAAATATTGGATGTACAGACGAGACAACGAGTATTCTAAAACTTGCCTTAAGCTAGCCCGGTTACATGCTGGGTACATGCTGGGTGTAACCTGGCTAGTTTAAGGCAAGTTTAAGGCATTTCTGCATTGACTAATGACCCATCGGATTAACACAGCATGGGTCCCTGGCAATCCCATTCAGTTTGAATGGGACTGCCAGGGACCACCGCTGTTAATCTGATGGGCCATTAGTCAATGCAGAAATGCCTTAAACTTGCCTTAAACTAGACCTAGCATGTACCCAGCATGTACCCAGCATGTACCTGGGTCTTTTTGGCGATTGCCACTGGTTTGTGTTAGAATAACTGTCGGCACTACAGTATGTAGTTTTATTTTTATAGGTTTATTTTATTGGATTTTTCTTTTTTTATGTTTTTTATTGCCCATTGACTGCTAATGTATTAATCCGTGCCTGTTTAGGGTACAGATGAATAAAGTGGGAGCCAATACATTTTTTGGCAAATGCATGTCTTCTTATTTTCTATGTCTTTTTATTATTAGATTAAATTGATTTGAATTGTCATGGCTTGTTTTTTTCTTTTTACAGATTGGTTAGCGATTTTATTTAATTATGTATTTTGGTGGCTACAGGTTTTAATTAATGTGTTGCCTAGTGGTTGTATGAACTAATTGTTGTGTTGGTTACTGCTTTTAGGTATTACATGTATTTTTGGGCTAGCGGTATTGTTTATGTAATTGATTGCATAGTGGTTTTAATTATTTTATTGAATGCCTAGTGGTTTTATTTCTTTTATTGAATGCCTAGTGGTTTTATTTCTTTTATTGATTGGCTAGTGGTTTATTTAGTTAATTGCTTTGTTGGCTAGTGCTTTTAATTTTTGTTTCTGGGTGTTTAGGTGCATGTTGTATCTGTTTTATTATTGTGTTTTTTTGACATTCATGCTTTTGTAGTAGTGTGATCATAGACTGCTATTGTATCTTATAATGCACATATTACATTGGTATGATGTACTACTATGCCACTCAATGGGTACAGGGTGGGTATAGTGGGTCCGGGATGGTTAGGCCTCAATAAACAGATGTAGCAAGATTTACTGTCATTGTGACGTGGCGGGGTGCGAAATTACAGTCATGTGAGTAGTTTGTTCACTGCGGCTCATCCGTTGCTTGGGTCGGCCGGTAAGAGCATTTTTCTGCCATTATCTCACAGTACCGATAAGAGGGTCACTCTATCTGAGATCTATCAGTATATCACTATGAAGTACCCATTCTATAACAACAAAAATGTCTGGAAAAATTAGATTAGATACAAGTTAAGCATGAATAATTGCATAATGAGAATAGCGTGCCTCGGCATGAGGGTCGGGAACTTGATATTGCACATCATGGATGTGTATGTTTGATTATGGCAACATTTGAAAGAGAAAGGGATTGAATAAACCTTTCCAAACTGTTCACTCTGATCGGCTCCCATCAGAGTATGTGCCCCAGTACCAGTACGGACCGACCAACTATGAGTACATGATCGGCTCGAACAACTGTGGGCAGCACACAACTTTCATCAATTCATACAACTTCTACAATGGGTTGCTGCCTCCCAATTATCAGCCTCTGCCAGTGGATAATGAAGGTAAATTTATGTTTACATATAACTGTCATTTTCAAATGACCCCCATATGCGTTACATAGAACACACATGTGCCTAAATGCAAAGACCTGCATATGTGTTCCATAGAACACGCATGCACCTAAATACAAGACGGGGGTATGTATTCCACAGAATGCGCATGCGACTAAATGCACTTAGTTTCTTGTGGTCACAGGGACAGTAAGGGCTGTATGTTTACAGTTTTTGCCTGATTTATTTAAAATATTAAAGGCATCAATCACCTTATTTCAATCTGCTGTATTAAACATATCACCGCCATTACTTTAATTTGGTCCAATCTGACATAGTATACTGTATATTGCAGAAATAACTTACTTGGAAAAGAAGTTTAAGTAATTGTAAAAAAGATCAATTAAAGGACAGAGTGTATGGCTTTGTCATCAATTACATTTTTAAAATTAAGCAGTTTCAAAGGATCCATCTTTGACAGGCAATTGCATGTTTCAGGCTTCTCCATGAGGGATTTAATTTGGTTATTTTTGTATTGCCATGATTCTCAAATCTGCGGTCCTGACTGTCCAAACACATTAGTATAAATATGAGGATGAACAGAGCAAAGTGTAAGAATGGTGGTCCTCGAAAAAAAATATTAACACTGGAGTGTCATAGGATAAAGTTTGAGAACTTGTGTATTATTGCATTTAAAAGATAACTGTGTTGTTTGCATAAAGAAAATTCCCACAGCTACCTTCTTTAAAATAGTTAAGATAATTTCAGAATACTTTGTATTGCATTTGTGTCAATATTTACTATACAGTCCTATGCCCCAAGACACCTTCTGACTCTGGAAGTAATATTAATGCCCATTCGTAGCACTGCTCTGTAAATATTAACTTGCAGCATTATGTTCCTACTACAGTATAATATTGCTATGGTTATATGATATATTCTCAAAGTGAATTAAGATTCAAAGTAAAATAAAACATGGATATTTGACCTTTATATAATAAAAAATGTTTTCGTTCATATTTAACATATATATTTCACCGTATTAATCAAATTAAACACTTGAATTCCTTTGTTCTTGTCCTCCTGAGATGAATGTAATGTACAGCAAATGTGCCATGGCAAGGCCATTTATTCTTAATGCTTGATATTTGATAGATCCTGTACAAATTATCCTTTGTGTATCTGCCAAAACTGTCTTTTTCTTTTACAGCTGTATAGTTAAATTGAGATAATATGTGAATCAGTATTACAATCATTACTGGAGAAACATAAACAGTGGAGCATTCTTGGGACAATTTTAGATTATGCAAATACCATTACGATAGCTTGTCACTTGATCTGTCTGTAAAAAGTGATACAATTCAGTGAATCCTTTTCCAGTACATTTGACATTACCTGCTACCATACAGTAATAGTATGTCTTATATCCCAATGCTCTTTCTGTGCGTAACATTTGCTCTCAAGTTTGCGAGCCAGGTGATATTTGCATTTTTCCAGCAGTAAAAAATGTGCGACCTTGTCAGAGTTTGCATGCGATTCCCCAAGCATTAACTGAACGTGCTTTGCAATTTTGCTAAATATGCTTCAGTAATTTGCTACATTCTCTTTCTGCTTAATACTGAGAATACTGAGAGTTAACCTCCACTGGAAAGGCTTGTTGTAGGTGCAGCAAAGGAACTAAGCCTAGTGAGCAAAAGTGAAAAAAGTAGACAGAGAGCTGCACACACAGAGAGAGAGATTGCTTTCCCCAGAGAGGGAGAGATATTTTGGTCTGGCTACCTGTTCCAGAGCCTGCAGAGTGAGGCCAAAAGGCTATGGGGACTGCCCAGAGGGATGTGCCTGGGACCTGCAGGAACCTGTGGCCATGAAAAGGGGGAGCCACAAGGGTCAGAGAATCGCCATAAGGGTGTGAAAAGTTAAAGTATGTGAATGCTGTGGAAGCAGGGTGGTCCTGTTCAGGACATTTGGATCCAGAGGGATTTCCTGGACTCTGGGTTTACTGAATCCCAACAAACAGATAATGACTAAATACTGTATATTTGGGTACTTAAAGTCTATGATATTGTTGCTAACTGGGTGGGTTATTTAAAGCTGGGAACCAGTTTAGTTGGCCAGTGGCAATCAGAGAGGGAGCTGATATTTAGACAGTCTCTTGAAAAGATTAGGTGTTATTTATATGATTTATTTTTCCTTAAAGGGACGGTGGGCCTATTATTGTATTATTTAAGCCTTGTAAATGCACTTTGTATAAAGAAAACAGAGTTTCTTGTATGAATCTGGGACAGAAGATCTTGCAACCTGATGGTGGGATCACAATATATACAGAAAATGTGCAAATAGAATGTGTAGCAAGTGTTTTGTCCTTACCCCCTTTAACTGCTCCATACAAATACACTCCATAGTGTTTTCTAATGTTAGCAGAGTGTAACTGACACAAATAACTTTTTTTTATTGTTACTTTGCAGTAGTTCCAAAATAACAATTCTAGGAGTCAGATCCACAAAGCTCTGTTAAGTCAGAACAACTAAAGAACGTTAGCTTCCCTGATTTTAACAGAGATCCACAAAGCTAAATACTGTACAGTATATGCAAAAACAACGGCCATTAGGGTCAGACAGCTAAACAGTACGTTAAGATGTTTGTGTTAAACATGTTAATGCCAAACTACGAGTTAAAATCTACTAGTGTGTATACGCATGAAACCATAGTTCAACATATGCGCAGTGTTATTTCTTGCATCCCTGATCTAGAAGCATATGCTCTTTATCATCTACTGTAATACAACACATGCACTAGGAATGTATTAGCACGCTTGCACGTAACCCTTATATAACATAAAATGTGTTACCTGTATGTCACAAACAAGTTAAAATAAAGTATAAATAGAAGTTCAATAATGACCATTACTCACATGCCATACCTAGGATAGGTAAGAAAGATGTCCCAGCAAGTAGTTAGTGATTGTTACACAGATGCTCGCCACAAACCGGGACCGGACCGCGGGGCTGAGGTGGGGTTATATAATCACCGACCTTAGTCCACGCAGACTGATCCGGAGTGCGCAGTTCATAGTCGTACATCGCAGGGTCAGGATTGGAGAAGGCAGCATCGTCGTTAATGAAGCAGGAGTTCGGCAACAGGAAGTCAGGAGTTCCCCGCTTCAGCTTAGGAGCGTGAGCGCGGGGGTGGCTTAGCAAGTAGCAGCAGGCCGCAGGAACAGAAAGGGAAGCCACTGCTAGGAGGGAATGCAGTAGGTACCAGTGCTGGCAACAACGCTTAAGCACAGATGTCCAGGGCAGGCCACTGCAAGGAGATAGCTGCAGGCCGCAGGAGAGGAAGGGTAGCCACAGCTAGGAGGGAATGCAGCAGGTACCAGTGCTGGCAACAACGCTTCAGCACGGACGTCCAGGAACAGGCCTCTGGATACTCAGGAACTTGGAAGGAAGAACACTTGGAGTGAGGCCTGGGGCGGTTTGTGGCAGAGACAGTAATGTCCAGGTAGGAAATTATGCTCGGCGCTGGTTCAGTGCCAACGCCTAGAATATAAAGGGCGGAGATCCAATCACAGGAGGAGGGTGTGTGAGTATTCCTCCAATGAAGTAGCACAGGGCAGAAGCTGCAATGAGAGGCAGCACATGTGCCTTTGATTGCCATGGGAAGCTTGCAACTGCATGATTCTGCAAGGCTATAGTCAAAGCCAGTAGTGGATTCCTTACAGTGATCTTTCTAGCCAGGAGGCAGTATTAGGATGGTCATTCACTGCTGATGAACTTGATCTGCTCATAAATGGCAATGAATCTACACCCTAAATAAATATTAGTATTACTTACCCCTGCCAGGATTAAGGCCACCCTCCTATCCTCAGGGGCACCTGCAGACAGATTAATCAAAGAAAGGTGCGATGCCCAACCATAATATTAAAACCAATAAACAACACCAGCCCAATGACCAATTAAAAAAAAAAAAAACTTGCAAAAGAATCCCTGCCCAATGGCACAAAAATATACAACAACAAAAAGCAACCAGGATGAATAAATGCATGCCCAATGGCACAACAATAATCAAAAAATTAACATCAGGTAAAATAGATCCAGGCCCGGTGGCCTTTCTCAATCCACTGCCATCCTGGGAGAAGGTTGATGGATCCCCATCTTTACACAAAGCAATTGATCCTCTGTTGATTGAAGAGAAGTGTTCAGTGAGTAATTCTTTGTTTCTTCTTTTCTTGATGTATTATTTTCTCTCTCCTTTCTTGTCTTCGTTCTTCTTCCAGATGTTGACTAGTCATCTTCTTCCTGTCATATGAGACATACTGATGTAGCAGCCGTTATTCGAACACTTCACGCGTCATGTACATCGGAATCCCGATTTGAAACCGCGGGATGAATTCCAGCCTTCACGCACTAAGATGCGAGCATGGCGAGAGCAGAAAAACGAATTTTAATGTTCTGGCTTTTAAAAACATGGAATTGACACAGTAGCACAGTACTGTACACATTACAATTCATCCATTTTATTGCAAACAAAGAAACAGAATCCATGAAATTCAAACAAAACATCCGCGATAAGCGCGGGTGCCTGGGGCGATTAGCCGCGTGGGGAACAGCAGAGAACTCAAAATCGGCGCCGAGATGTGTTCGAATAATGTCCGCTTCATCAGTACCAGGCCTTATATAAGGCATGTGATGACACATTAGACAGTCACATGGTACATCCACCAATCCTATTAGTTGCTGTAAAATGTGATCAGGCATCAATTTTGGTTGAGAATGACATCTCAACCAAAAATGAGGAAATCAAACTGTATATCATGGAACCTGATTATTTGATGCAGTATGTGATTTGTTCCCTTTTTGGGGCTTTGAGGTCACCTTAAAGGGAAGGAATCACATGGTACATCAAACACTTAAGTTGCTTGATGTTCCATGTGATTTCCTCACTTTTGGTTGAGAGTTGATTCACAAATATTGAAATTTAAGGAATAGCTAGAAAAAAATGCAGTGTTTGGCTTCTTGTTATTGGATCTGATATTTTTAACGATCCGATAAAATGTGCTTCATTTTTGGCGTTGCAAAATTGATGTATTGCATAATAAAACAAATGCACTTTTCGAGGCGATAACACCGCCTTTTTAGGTTACCGCAGCTTGATTGTATGTCGGCCTTTATCTGTAAATGCTGTGTAATGTAGCTGGCACACTTAGTGAGCTTCTTTACACATCCACACACAGAATTTGCCATATTGAAAATCTGCATATGAAAAGTCCAAATACATTTTAATGTCTTTAATTTTCCATGAAAACAAAAATTCACATTTTACAGCAATTCTGCATGTGAAATATGTTTTCCTGCACTGCTCACCCTATAATCTAGGAAGGTAACAGCACAGACTGAGAGGTTGCCTGGTACAGACAATACAGTAAGTATGGCATTATCTGAAATAGAGTGTAAAAACTATTATCTCCCTATTTTTCAAATTACTTATATCGCTCTCTGGTTTCTAAAATTCGAATAATTGAATACATGCACTAAGAACTCTGACTGGTATACTTTAAAGAAGAATACATACAGTGGTGATAAGGGCTTATGTTTACAATTTGCAGATCTATGCAAACTCCCACAATGTTATCTGAAAATGTTCACATTCAGCAATAACTGGATTCAGAGCCTCGGAGTTCTCATACATTTTTTCAAAGCTGTTTATTGAAATATTCTCTGAGGATAAAGTAATGAACTCTTTTATCTTTACATGTACTTAGTTTGAGTTATTTTGTTTCTTATTGTTAAATTAGCATGTGTCTCCTTTTTTATTATTATTATTATTATTATTATTATTATTATTATTATTATTTGTTTGGGTAAAGAAAAAAAACACTTGGCTGATACAGGAATCTATTTTAAAACAACAAATCAATAAAATCTGCTTCTTTAAACAAATGGTATTGACTTCCCTGTACCACATGTTTCTGTTTTCTTAGAAAATGAGTTCTCCTTAAATTCAACTGTCGCCGTCAATCTATTGTTTTCTCTATCCTCATCTTTCAGTTCCCATGATGACCTCATCAGAATTATAAACACCTTTATCCATGAAAAAGCTAAACTGAAGGATGGGAGTGTGCTTTGTCTATGGAGAGCAATTCAACGCACACTTACTGTATATTAGGGAGAGGCTGAAGAAAGGGAAATACCTTCCAGCATTTGATTGCTATTTAAAAATGTACAATCCCTGGTACATTACCAAATAACAACATTTTGTAAAGAATTTGAAAATGCATTTGACTTCCTCAAATACCTGCTAGAGTGCCACCATAAGTCATAAGGGCCCCTGATATGCACTGAAAAGGTAAAGCACATATTTCCCTGCTTTTGTTTCTTTGGATATGAAGCACAAATTAATTTTCTTCAGGGCCTCTAAATGGGAGAGTGGCAATCATTTGTTTTATTTACCCTTATCCCCTGTTGTCCTTAACAGACAGCTAATAAAGGTAATGGAGGGTGTGTTGATCTGGCAATTTAAAGCCTGAGTTTGTCACTGTGGCCAAGGAATGCTTAAGTTTTCTCAATTCTCTGGTTAGGGAAGGACTGCGTCATAAAAAGGTTTCAAGTGGCTTAATTTGCAGGCACAGGCAATAAAACATTTAAGGAAGTACTGTACTTTCTTCAGAGAAGAGAAGACGTGTGCATTGTGATGGTAAACAGTTTTATATGCTTATTTGCACTTATTATTTGATTGAGTAACTCCAGAAACCTAAATGTATAAGTGTGGGTGCCATGTTGCTGATACGTGTCTGGTTTTGGCCAACTTCAAAGACAGTCCTAAAGGTCATTTGGGCCCAGATATGTAACTAAAGGATACTCAAAAGGACAATTATATTTGTTTAATTACAGACAAAAATATTAATGAAAATAATTTGTGTATATTATTAGTTATGTACAATCCTTAAGGGTGATTCTATAATATCAAAAGCAGCTGTTCACACCTCCTTCGGTCTTTTTTGACTTTATTGGGGGTTTGGCAAATCTCACACTTCCGACGATATAGAATTACTCACTAGGAAGTATAATTTCTAAATCTGTGAACCATGACCATAATGAGGCTTCTTAGAGCAGTAATCAATATGACATTACTGTGACAGGTAACAGGTAATTTATTTCACCCTCAAGGATACAAAGTCTTCTACAGTACATACAGTATGTGTACCACTGGGAGATTATCATAAAGATTATGTCACTGATAAAGCTATTCTGGAAATTACCAGGATTTTTAAACATCTGAGAGGATTAGGTCCATTGAGAGATTCTAAACAATCTACTCTGATTTTTAAGTAACCAATCCACAGACGGATTTTGGTGTTTGGAACGGATTTAGATAAAATAATCTGCACAGTAGATTCAGACAGGTTTGCCCATCTCTAATGAGCAGGCATGTACGTGAAAGGGGATTTTGTTTGGGCAAGTTTTTCATGAACACAGTGTCGGCACAAACAAGGTAGAAGCCAGAGAAAGCCAAGCCCCAACTCACCATGTTTACAAAGTAACTTCAAAAAATATTTTGAAAATACTTAGTTGTTGGATTTTTGTAAGAAAGATGTAAATGATCCATATGCATATTCAGTACATCTACCATCTTTTTTTATACTGTATTAAGAAATATCAGTGTATTCAAAGCAGATACACAAATCATAGGTAGCAATGTAGCAATCTCAGTCAGGTAGAAACAAGAAACTGAAACAACACAAGGAAGTTTATATCTGTAGTATAAAATGTAATGTTCTAATCAAATTCATAACTTAACCAGCATGAGGCAGAAAACATTAGGGATGGGAACAAGTTCACCTTCACTGAGAGATAACATTGAATCATTCACATGAGAGCTGTTAATCACAGAATGAAGAGAGAGCAACTTAACTACAGTGCAGTACTTTACAAAGACTTTCAATGTGTACTGTTTTTACATGTTTCAAGGACAAATTCATGTATTTACCACTTTCCCTGTTAATGTGGTGTGTGTTTTATAAATCTCTTTAACACTGAGGTGGTTAAGTCAATGAATCATAATGTTTTGTTCTAGGGGCTAATAAAAAAAACTGCAGTACATACAATATTAGCTATAAAGGGACTTATGAATAGGTGCAAAGTATAAGCAAACACTGAAAATAATTTATTCAGAATTTATGGTAGGTAATATAATAGTTCTATTAACTGCTTAGTAACGGACAGTGTTGCACAGTTTTGTACTGCACATGGGTAAGGTCACTCATAAAAAAAAAACTATTAATTTAGCTAAATGAGCAGCTGGCATACATTGTCACAAGAAGATTGAGAGATGTGAAAATAGCTGTAGATTTTCTCATTTCTTTCTGGAGTTGATGCAATACAGTGTTTCAAACAAGTGTGTATGATTACATACTATTACTAGCAGTTAAGAAATTTACTATAAAAATTGATAGAGATGCTGTTAAACTGAGAAGGGTGAATTACTCAGCTATCACAGTTTTGCAGATGTATTTATTTACAGACAATTGAATATATTTATTTAATAATACAGAGGGGATATAATTTAACAATGGTGGCATATGGAGAAATGTGCTACATATGGCTATGATTTAGAGAAACATACAATATACCTGTACAGCTTTGGGGATTAAAGCTTTTGATGCTACTCTTGTACGAAAGATGAATCCAGCAGAGAGCTGGCAAATGAGAAAAAACGGCTGGGTAAGAGCGATGGCAACATTTTTAATGTATTAAAGTGGAGAGAGAAAATAAAGTTGGAGGATTGTGGAGAAGAATTATATTGCAGTAAGGTGGACTTCCAATGATGAAGCCAGGGTGGTGTTATACTTTAATTTGACATAGGGAAGAAAGTAGAGGCAATTAACTTGTGGCAATTTTAAAGGAAACAACCACACATTAAATAAGGTATGGTGGGTAGTAAAAAAGTGACCAAAACTCTCCACTGTACAGTGTACAGCGAAGACAAATATTCACATGTCTCAGGCAGGTCTGCAACCCTGCTTTTCACCATTACCTCCTAGCATACAGTGCTTCCACTGTAGCTAGGGATTCTGGGTAATGACATGCAAATGAGCAAAGGAAATAAATACATAATCATCCAATCATTATATTGACACTAGTGCCCTGATTTCCAATAATCTAGCAAAGAATGCCACTCAAGATAATGAATCAGGCTTGAAGAGTGGAATTTTGCATTTATTCGCCCATAATTATTAATCTTAAGAAAAGTATTTTTTAATGCAATTTAAAAACTATGTTGAAAAAATAACATCTAGGAGGCTCAAAATGACATGGGGCATATATCTAAAGTATGTAAGATAATGCTCAACTTCAATTGACCACAAACCTCAAAAGAAAGAAAATAATACTAGAAAACTTCTAAAGACTAACCCCAAGTGGGCGCAGAAAGGAAGGAGCAGATAAGATAATATTACAGGCTGAAAAAAAACTTAAATGCATGCTTGCTAATGCAAGAAGCCTGACAGATAAAATGGGGGAGCTTTAATTAATAGCTGCAATGGAGCAGTATGATATCATAGGCATTACTGAAACATGGTGGGATGAAACTAATGACTGGACAGTTAATTTAGAGGGTTATTCCCTTTTTCGGACGGATCGAACAAATAGAAGGGGAGGTGGAGTATGTTTATATGTTAAACCGGTTCTAAAACCTATTATAAGGGATGATGTCTATGAAGGGAATGATGAAAATGTAGAGACTTTGTGAATAGAAATTAGCAGTGGAGGTAAAAGTATAAAGAAAATGATTGTGGGAATATGCTATAAACCACCAAATATCTGTGAGATTGAGGAAGCTAAAATACTTTTGCAAATGAAGAAGGCATTAAAACTGGGTCATGTTTGCATAATGGTGGAATGAGATTAGTGTTACAACAAAATGAAACAGGTTTTTGGGGGTGCTTAAAGACAATTATATGACCCAAATTATTGAGGAACCAACCAGAACAGGGGCAGTTCTGGATTTGGTCATATCAAACAATGTAGAAGTAATAGCAAATATTCAAGTCCTGGAACATTTGGGTAACAGTGATCATAACATGGTCTCATTTGAAGTAAATGATCACAAAACAGATTACTTGGGTTCAACAAAGACCATAAACTTTAGAAAGGCAAATTTTAATAAACTGAGGTCTAATCTACAAGTAATACACTGGGATGATGTTTTTGCAGGGAAAAATGTAGAAGATAAATGGGCAGTCTTTAAAACATTGTTAGAAAAGCACACTTATCAGTGTATACCCTTGGTAATAATTATAAAAGAAATACGTCAAAACCATTGTGGCTAAATAAACAGGTATGGGAGGAAATGGACAAGAAGAGGAAGGTGTTTAGATTCTTTAAGTCAGAAGGGATGGAGACATCGTATCAGAATTATAAGGAATGTAACAAAAATTGCAAAAGGGCAATCAAATTAGCAAAAATGGATAATGAAAAAAGGATTGCAATAGAAATTAAGGTCAACACTAAAAAGTTCTTTAAGTACCTTAATAACAAAAAAATGAGAAAAGAAAATATAGGACCCTTTCAGTGTGAGATGGGTAGGCAGATTATTGGAGATAAGTAAAAAGCAGAGGTATAAAACAAATTCTTTGCCTTTGTGTTTACCAGGGAAGAATCAAGTTAAATAGTAGTGCTGCAGGAGGAAGCCACAACCTCCATATTAATGAACAATTGGTTAACTGAGGAAGAAGTTCATAAGCGACTTGAAAAAATTAAAGTAAATAAGGCACCTGCCCCGATGGCATAAAACCAAAAGTTCTCAAGGAGTTAAGCTCAGTAATAGCCAAACCATTATATTTAATATTCAAGGACTCCATTTCCACAGGCTCAGTACCACAAGATTGGCGTGAAGCAGATGTGGTGCCTATATTTAAAAAGGGAGCTAGATCACAGCCAGGGAATTACAAACCTGTAAGCCTGACTTCAATAATGCGGAAACTACTTGAAGGTTTAATACGGGATAATATTCAGTAATACCTAATGGAAAACAAAATTATTAGTAATAGTCAACATGGATTTATGAAGGATAAAACTAACCTTATTTGTTTCTTTGAGGAGGTAAGTAGGAATTTAGACCAGGGTAATGCAGTTGATGTGGTCTACTTAGATTTTGCAAAGGCTTTTGATACGGTTTCACACAAGAGGTTGGTGTACAAATTAAAGAAAATTGGACTCAGTAATAATATATGCACCTGGATTGAAAACTGGTTAAAGGACAGACAACAGAGGGTTGTCATAAATGGAACTTTTTCAGGTTGGGCTAAAATTGTGAGTGGAGTACCTGAGGGATCGGTACTGGGACCCCTGCTTTTTAACTTGTTTATTAATGACCTTGAGGTTGGCATTGAGAGCAAAATCTCCATCTTTGCTGATGATACTAAATTGTTTAAGTGAATAGAATAAGAGCAGGACGTAATTTCTCTTCAGTTGGACTTGGAGAGACTGGAAACGTGGGCAGGTAAATGGCAGATGAGTATTAATACAGATAAATGTAAGGTTATGCATTTGGGATGCAAGAATAAAAAGGTGACTTACAAATTAATTGGAGATATATTGGGAGAATCCTTGACGGAGAAGGATTTAGGAGTGCTTGTACACAGCAGGCTTAGCAATAGTGCCCAAAGTCATGCAGTAGCTGCAAAGGCAAACAAGATCTTATCTTGCATCAAACGGGCAATGGATGGAAGGGAAGTAAACATACAGTAATTATGCCCCTTTATAAAGCATTAGTAAGACCACACCTTGAATATGGAGTACAATTTTGGGCACCAATCCTAAGAAAAGACATTATGGAACTTGAGAGAGTGCAGAGAAGAGCCACCAAATTAATAAAGGGGATGGGATAGAAGGTGTATCGGCGGTCACTGCAAGGATAGAAACTCCGCCAAATTGTAAATAAAATCAGCTTTATTCAAGACGTGGTGCTGGACATCACAGAGATCACATCCTCAGACGCGTTTCGTTCCGTTAAGGAACTTTATCAAAGAGTATGGTGAATCTGATCACATGAACCTTTAAATAGGCAGGTCCCCTTCAATCATTGGCTGAAACCTGATCCGAACCAGTTGAAAGTGATGATTAAAACACTGATTCACAATTGAAGCCTTGTGTGTAAAGGGAACCTGTCTATGAAGGTATACTGTGAATACACAAACATGAAATAAGACAAGTGATAACAACAAAAAACATACTTAGGAAATTAAAAACAAATATAAGTGATGTGCAGCATTCCAATTTAAAAAAAATATATTCATATATATAAACCGATTGCACTAAGGAAAACATAGTAAGAGTTAATAAGGAAAGATGTATAAATAATACGTACTGCTGTGGCCAAGTTTATTCGAGCATTTGCCCGTTCTTGGCCGCAGCAGTAGCCTGGCGCGCGCCCGAGGGTGACGGGCGCGCGCCGAAGCAGCGGAAGAGCGCCCTCCGATCGGGGCGCTCTCCCTACCGCTGCCGGGTCCGCCGGGTCCCCCGGAACCCCCTGCCGCCGTCCCGCGATCGCGGGACACCAGGGCTCCCTTGGGGAGCCCTGGACGCGCGTGCAGGGGGCGCAGGCTCCCGAAGACGCGTGACCGCGCGTCTATGACGCGCGGCCCGCCGAGGGGCGGCCACTAGCAAGCCGGGAAATCTCCCGGCTTGCGGTACCGGCCACACTTTAATAAAGTGTGTCGGTAGTGTATTAATACATGATGATTAATGGTTATGTATTTAAAGTTTAAAGTTAATATATAACCCAATATTGGCAAAATCTATATATAAGCCAATATGTTCTCAACATTATATTGATAATCAATAAGATATGAAATATTGATAATTGGTAAAATAAGTATCACATTCAAATGTGAATCCCATGGAAAACAATCTTGAAACAATCTCAAAACAATTAATATTTATATCCAACATTACGCCGAATATAATGCACATTGCACGTGAACAATAGATTTTTTGATAAATTGGTTTTTATCCAATATTGCACAGAACATAAAAATGGTGTATACAACAAATAATCAAAAATAGATAACCAAATATAATATTATGTTGAGATGCATGGAGACACACTCCCAAGACTCCCCTGGCATTCAACCATGTAAGAAGTGTTTCAACTCCCACTCATGGTTGATGCCGTGTGGATGGAGAGTGTTGAGAGTGTATATCCAATACATCTCCTGTTTGTTTAATGTGTTTTCCCTATCACCACCTCTAGGGTGGCAGGGTATATGCTCTATGGCAGAAAAGGAAAAGTTCTGAATACCTCACTTCATACAGTCAGCCATTTTTTGGCCGTGAGGATTCGGGATATCGTCCAAAATCTCTGTTCTGTCCAAATTACAACAGGGGCCCTTCTATCAATCTTTTTGAACAACTGGTTGAGCGGGATTTACATATTTTGTCCAAAGGTTTTTCTAGTTCTTTTGTCAAAAATGGGAATTTGTCTTATCTAGAAGTCCAACAGATTGAACATATTAAGAAGGAACATAATATAGTTCTAAAGAATGCCGACAAAGGTGGCGCCTTAGTTATATTGTCACAAACCCAATATCATGCAGAAGCCACCAGACAATTGAGGGATAGAAACACTTATCATAAGTTAAACGGTGATCCCACATCTGAGTACCGTCTTGAGTTATTAGAACTACTGGAGACAGGTCAAATTCTAAATGTTATCAACAAAAAGGAGTTTATGTTTCTTTCCTGTCCACATCCCGTGATTCCGGTATTCCACCATCTCCCAAAGATCCATAAGTCGCTGGTCGACCCTCCTGGTCGACCCATTATTGCCAGTATTGGATCTTTTGGGAGATGGGTTATCGCGGTATGTGGACAGGTTTTTACAACCCCTGTTTTTCAAGTTACCATCCTTTATCAGGGATACTACAGACTTCCTCGTCAGTATACATGAGTTACGATGGTCACATGAATACAGGTGGGTCACTATGGATGTGACCTCCCTGTATTCTATTATTGAACACAAACACGGCCTAGAGGCCATTGAGCACTTTCTTGATCAATCCACTCTATCTATTTCACAGTGCACCTTTTTATTACAATCAATATCATTTTTATTAACACACAATTATTTTTTATTTGATTCACTTTTTTATTTACAAAATTTGGGTACCGCAATGGGCACAAGCTTCGCACCATCGTATGCTAATTTGTTTATGGGTTTATGGGAGTCACGGTTTATTTTTCACAGTAACAATTCATATCGTCATAATATCGTCTTTTACAGGCGATATATTGACGATTTGATCTTTATTTGGAGGGGAGATGAAAATTCACTATTTTCTTTCTTCACTTATCTTAACAATAACACGTATAATATTAAGTTTACTTTTGAGCACCACATTAATCATATTCACTTTTTGGACTTACTCCTGTATATTGATGCTAATAAAACCATTCAATCTGATATTTACAGGAAGCAGAATTCTAGAAACACATTATTATGTGCTCAAAGCTCCCATCCACGGTCACTGATCAGGAATATACCAGGGGCACAATTTATTAGATTAAAAAAACTATGCTCAGACAATGAGGTGTTTCTGTCCCGTGCAAATGAAATGTCTGAGAGGTTCCTGGAGCGGGGTTACTCAGCTAAAGATATAGCAATAGCTTTTTCCAAAGCAAATCAGACTGAGAGGAGTGAACTGATATGTAAAAAATCTAGAAAATATGTACCTAAACACCAAAAAGAAATATTACTTAGATCGGACAATAACAAAAGTCCCTTCTTTATTAGTACATATAGTTCTCAATCACAGGATATTTGCAACATAATATCTAAACATTGGCATACACTATTGCTAGATCGAGACATTCGCCCACTATTGCAACATGGCCCTAGATTTTCTTACAGGAAAGCCAAAACCTTGGCATCACACTTGTCACCATGTATGTTTAATTCAAAAACTAAAGCAACTGGAATTTCATGCATTCCCAAAGGTTTTTACAAGTGTGGGATGTGTTCCATGTGCCAGTACGCTTGCCAGAGTAAATACATTTCTTACATTAATTCCAAGAAATATTACATACTGTAAAGACCTTTCTCAATTGTAATATTTCGTTTGTTATCTATATCCTTTTTTGTGGCTGCGGACATAAATATATAGGCCGCACTATTAGACCACTCAGACAAAGAATATCTGAACATGTACGTTTAATCAAGAAAAGGGACATAAATCATCCAGTTCCTAGACACTTTGCACAATGCCCTCATGGAGGTATTCAGAACTTTTCCTTTTCTGCCATAGAGCATATACCCTGCCACCCTAGAGGTGGTGATAGGGAAAACACATTAAACAAACAGGAGATGTATTGGATATACACTCTCAACACTCTCCATCCACACGGCATCAACCATGAGTGGGAGTTGAAACACTTCTTACATGGTTGAATGCCAGGGGAGTCTTGGGAGTGTGTCTCCATGCATCTCAACATAATATTATATTTGGTTATCTATTTTTGATTATTTGTTGTATACACCATTTTTATGTTCTGTGCAATATTGGATAAAAACCAATTTATCAAAAAATCTATTGTTCACGTGCAATGTGCATTATATTCGGCGTAATGTTGGATATAAATATTAATTGTTTTGAGATTGTTTCAAGATTGTTTTCCATGGGATTCACATTTGAATGTGATACTTATTTTACCAATTATCAATATTTCATATCTTATTGATTATCAATATAATGTTGAGAACATATTGGCTTATACAGTATATAGATTTTGCCAATATTGGGTTATATATTAACTTTAAACTTTAAATACATAACCATTAATCATCATGTATTAATACATATTATATATACATCTTTCCTTATTAACTCTTACTATGTTTTCCTTAGTGCAATCGGTTTATATATATGAATATATATTTTTTAAATTGGAATGCTGCACATCACTTATATTTGTTTTTAATTTCCTAAGTATGTTTTTTGTTGTTATCACTTGTCTTATTTCATGTTTGTGTATTCACAGTATACCTTCATAGACAGGTTCCCTTTACACACAAGGCTTCAATTGTGAATCAGTGTTTTAATCATCACTTTCAACTGGTTCGGATCAGGTTTCAGCCAATGATTGAAGGGGACCTGCCTATTTAAAGGTTCATGTGATCAGATTCACCATACTCTTTGATAAAGTTCCTTAACGGAACGAAACGCGTCAGAGGATGTGATCTCTGTGATGTCCAGCACCACGTCTTGAATAAAGCTGATTTTATTTACAATTTGGCGGAGTTTCTATCCTTGCAGTGACCGCCGATACACCTTCTATCCCGTTACTACATATCCACGGCTGGGGCACGCCAAGGATCCCCTGCACTAAGAGAACGTCACTTCCTTCCCTTCCATTGCAGTGGCAGGGCTATCTGTGACTCATCGTTGGAAACCTCCCCGCAGCAACCAGCCTGGCGGTCACGACGACGTCATCCGACAGCGCAATCCATGTGGAGCCAGCACCGGGAGTACAGCGGAGGCAGCAGTGAAGAATCCAGGCGGGTTAAGGGCAGCATGCTTCGGACGGTTTATTTGTGAGTACAGGAGGGGAGTTTTACACAAGGCTTCCTTTCCTGTCTCCTTACCAACCCCTGCATCACGGGCCCCCCCCCTGGGAATATCAAGTCTGCATATTGCCGCCTTTCTTATACATTCAAAGTTTCATATGTTTATTGCAGTGGGATCACTTGTTTCTTCATTAGTTCTTTTTGCCATCTGAGGTTAATCTTGACTTATACCCTGTTATACATACCTCTCAGGAGCATCGAACAGTATGGGGTTCATTCCCCCCATGCTATATAATATATAATAAAGGGGATGGACAATTTAACTTATGAGGAGAGGCTAGCTAAATTAGATTTATTTACATTAGAAAAGAGGCGTCTAAGAGGGGATATGATAACTATATACAAATATATTCGGGGACAATACAAAGAGCTTTCAAAAGAACTGTTCATCACATGGGCAGTACAAAGGACTCGGGGCCATCCCTTAAGGTTGGAGAAAAGGAGATTTCACCAACAACACAGGAAAGGATTCTTTACAGTAAGGGCAGTTAAAATGTGGAATTCATTACCCATGGAGACTGTGATGGCAGATACAATAGATTTATTCAAAAAAAAGGCTGGACATCTTTTTAGATGGGAAAGGTATACAGGGATATACCAAATAAGTATACATGGGAAGAATGTTGATCCAGGGATTAATCCAATTGCCAATTCTTGGAGCCAGGAAGGAATTTATTTTTCCCCTTATGAGATATCATTGGATGATATGTCACTGGGGTTTTTTTGTTTGCCTTCCTCTGGATCAATGAGTAAATATAGATATAGGATAAAGTATCTGTTGTCTAAATTTAGCATAGGTTGAACATGATGGACGTACGTCTTTTTTCAACCTCATCTACTATGTAACTATGTAACTATGGGCCTCATGCAGTAAGCGCCAAAAAAGTGCAATCGCCAAGGGTTGCCGATAGGCCTTATTTTGGCGATTTGCCCTCGCAGTATTCAGTAAGGGCCGAATCCATGCCGATTCCTGCCGAATCACTGCGAAAGCAAAACACCGATGAGCCTGTGCCGAAACAGGCTGGCTCCCGATAACCTGCCGGTAGGCCGTTTCTGCCGATATGTGTTTGCAGCAGAGAGAGATCCGCCACTCTCTCTGCGCAAACATCGACAAAATAAAAACATTTCAAAACAACTTTTACTCATAGTGTACATGTGCAGGGGGCCTCCGGAGCTGAACCGCTTTGGTTTCATGTCCGGGGAACCACTGCTTCCAAAGATACAGGCCCCTTTATGAGGTGCCGGTATCCCTCTGCATTTAAATGACCGCGGAATGTAAACAAAGCAGAGGGATACCGGCACCCCCTAAAGGTGCCTGAATCTCGGGAAGCAGGGGGTCCCCGGACCTAAAACCAAAGGGGTTCAGCTCCGGAGACCCTCTGCACATCTACACTATCAGTAAAACACACATAGAAATAAACACTCATTCCTTACCTTTGCGGTAATGTGCTATGGTAACGAAGCAGCATGAATGTATTTTTAATAATAGTGTACAGTGAGCAGGGGTCCCCTGAGCTGAACCGCATTGCTTTGTGGAGCAGGGACCCCCTGCTTCCCAAGTTACAGGCCACGAAATGTGTCATATTGTGGGTGCAGTGTAGACGCCATCTTTATAGAATTCTACGCGCCGTGCCCGCTATAAATATGGAGGCGACACTGTAACCGATGCCCCAAACCGGGGCCTGTAACTCGGGAAGCAGGGGGTCTCTGAGCCACAAATGAATGCGGTTAAGCTCAGGAGACCCCCTGCTTCCGCACAATATTATTAAAAATACATAAAAGCTGCTTCATTACCATAGCGGATAGCCGCTAAGGCAATGAAGGGGTTAAGGCAGAATAGCATGTTTATTGGGGACATTTGCCCCCAATAAACATTGCAATAAAAAACATGCACCCCCTGTGTATTTAAAATACATAAACACCAATCAATACATTAAATACATATTGCACTCACCCATGTCCGGCTGCCACGATGAAGGCCATCCTCATCTTCATCCTGGCCATGCCCCCTCCGCTGCTGCAAAACAGACACAAGAATAAAAACATCCAATGTAATGTGCCCTAACCCCTTAATCACCATAGCGGTTATTAACCGCTACAGTCATTAAGGGGTTAACCCTCCCTCACCCACCACTTGGGACGCCTACATACCCTCCCTCACTAACCCCCCACCCCATAAGGCCTAACCACCCTCACCCACTAACCACAAGGGAGGCCTACCCACATACCCTTGGGGCCAATACCCCCTCCCCCCACCCCCAGTACCCACAATAAAACAATGCACAGCCCCACATTAAACATTATTCTATTTATTAAATACATTACCCACCCCCTGTGCCCCCCCATAAATACATGATTTATTCTTTTACATACAGGGTTCATACCCCAGCCCCACGCGAGTCCCCAACGGGCTGGCGGGTCACCTGACAGACCTACAGAGTACCAGCAACTTGTTTCACACAGGTTCTGGAGGCCTGTTGGTGGGTCCCGCCAAGCACAATAGCCCCCGGGTGGTCTCCTTTGGACACCGTGGGCCACAATTGGGTCCCCACGGTAGGTCCGCGGATGTCTGGGAGCCCCGGGTCAGACCCACAGGTGTCTGCGGGGCCTCGGGTGGTTCTCACGGGGGTCTGGGGAGCTCACGAGTGCTCACTACGGGTCCGCAGTGCCCCCACCGATGTGGGACCACCGGTTCATCCCCGCACCTACGGTTTCGCGGTGCCCCCACGGATGTTGGACCACCGCTTCATCCCCGCAGGTGTCACCCGTGGGACCACCAGCCTGATACCCCTGAGATACCCGAGGATACCGCAGGTGGTCTCCAGAGGTCTTACGCAGAACCAAGGAACCAACCCTGAATGTAAAAAAATAAACCAGGCCTATACATTCAGTACATACATTCCCCCCCTCCCCCCCAACACCTACAGTACAATAATGTGCCAAATAACTATTATCCAGATAGGGATAATAGATTATTTGTCCATTATTAAACACATTAACTAGCACATTAAAATAAATAAAGTACTACTGACCTCATCAATAAGAATCCCCCGTCACCAGCAACATCCTTGTCTTTCATTGCCCACAAAATACATAGCCAATACATAGCCAATACATTGCAATTACATTCAGATATCAATTAACCCATTAAACACCTTATCGGATATTAACCGCAAAGGTAATTAAGGGGTTAAGCCACACTGGCCCGATACACTGGGTTAACCCCTTAATGACTGTAGCGGTTAATAACCGCTATGGTGTTTAAGGGGTTAGGGGACATTACATTGGATATTTTTATTTTTGTGTATGTTTTGCAGCAGCGGAGGGGGCATGGGCAGGATGAAGATGAGGATGGCCTTCATCGTGGCAGCAGGACAAGGGTGAGTGCTATATGTATTTATTGTTATTTATGTATTTAAAATGGCCACATTCACTATTATCCATTTGTGGATAATAGTAATTGTGCCCATTACTATACTGTATGTGTATGTCAGGGGGATATAGGGGTTGTTGGGGTAATGTAATATATATATATATACCATAATACTGAGTTAAGTTATGGTGAGTAAAAAAAGTGACAAAAACCCTCCACAGGAAAGCAAATATGCAAATACAACTGTATGCTCATCTACATGTCTTAGGCAGGTCTGCAACCCCGCCTTTCCCCATTATCACCCAGCATACAGCACTTCCACTGCAGCAAGGGATTCTGGGAAATGACATGCAAATGAGCACACAGTGTCACTTTTTGCCTCAAAAACCATTTTTAAAATGGTTCCCTATAGTGACACTGTGTGCTCATTTGCATGTCATTTCCCAGAATCCCTTGCTGCAGTGGAAGTGCTGTATGCTGGGTGATAATGGGGAAAGGCGGGGTTGCAGACCTGCCTAAGACATGCAGATGAGCATACAGTTGTATTTATATATATATATATATATATATATATATATATATATATATATATATATAAGTAAAGAAATAAATAGACAGCGCCTGTGATACCGTACACCCAAATTGCTGCAACCCTAGTCCTGATTGAAATAATGCCACACCCTGCACAGATGCCTATATGCAAAATATAAAGTGTTTAAAAAATGTGGTAAGAAACAGGATGAAGGAGGTGATTATTATGTTAAAAGTAAAAAAGTGAAAAAATGTGCAAATGAAAAAATGACATAAAATATAACCATACAAATAAACAAAATCTTAAAATTATTAACATAAAAAAAATGTATAATAAAAAGTTCAAAAAAATGTCTGTTAAAAATTGAAAAATAATAATAAAATGTCCTGGAACTGTGTAAAAAACCTTAAAGGAAAATTGTGGTCCGGGCAGCTTCTTTCTTGGGGTCAACAACCTCCCAAACGATACCTATTAGAAAAAAAGAGAAAGAAAAAGCGCCCGATCCATGTGTAAAATCCAATAATAAAGGTTTAATTTACCACGAACATAGACAATTGCACACTCACTTTGCCAGTGTATTATAAGCGTTTTATGGGACAAGCCCATGCACCAAACAGATGTCAGACCGCAGCAAGTTCATTCTGTTCCTTCTAGCTGTTCAAACCGCAAGGCTTCACTGCTGCTGGTGTCACCGTCTCAGCGTCTCTCCGGCAACCCAAATGAGCAACTTGCAGTTCCTGATCAGCACGGCTCGGCACGGCTCTTTCTCCGATGAGATGACAGGGAACTCCTGTTCTGGTTTTTGTGTTTAGGCGTCTGGGCTGCTCCACCACCGTAGTTCCTATACCACGTGACCCTACGCGTTTCTTACGACTCGGCGGATTTCATCAGGGGATGGACAATCATTGTAATGGCTTGCTATTTATAATGCCTCAGTCCAATTAAACAAATACAATCCAAATTGTTTAAATAATTGATTCAGGTCATCTGTGCTGGATGTTACTAAGGTAACAGGTTTAAACATACCACTTTGAGAGAGAACAATGATTAGAAGTAATATTGATGAACTATATCACATGTCACAAATGGCTATAATGAAGTATAACATGTATCCTACATAAAACATTGATCTTTTAAATATAGTTAATCGTTATAGAAGTTTTAAAAAACACCCTATATGACTGAAAATGTTAATTTTATATATTTCTTTAGATATCAAATAAATTAAATACAATTGGTTTATAACACATCAATATGATTCTATCTAAACAGTCATTAATCAATGTATCTTCATCACAACCATATTAAGAAATGTCAAGGATAATTTGCAGAGTTTGTATGTTAAAATAAATAACTAAAATAATTAATTACTAAACTAAAACACAATACGTTATATTGATGTTAATGAAATAAATGTCCAAGCTTGATGAATTTTTAATCACACATCGTGATACTATAAATAGTAGAACGATGTGTGACTTAAGGAAGAAATGAGACATATATTTATAAATAAACATTCTGCATGTACCAGAGATTAATCATATGAAACAAAAATGTTAAACATAAAACAACCCATAATGCACAAAGCATATGTAATAACCAAATATTAATAAAATTGAAATAAAAAAAATATACATAAAATATACCATAAATGATCTTATGCATAATAAATGGAATGATTATTAGAACAAATTAATGGTGTGTTTGTTTATGATCGGGATTATGTATGTACACCAAATTGAGAGAGACCCATGAAACTTTATAAATAGAGAATATATGAACAACGATTTAGATATATCTAATATATACTCATGTATGTTATTTCTATTAGATAAGTATATCATAAATGAATCATGTGAAAAATATATACAGTATAAGGACAAGGGAATAGATTAATGTCAATTCTCCAAAAATCATTATATGGAGTGTTAATACATCAATTATATAATGTCACAAAAGGAGATAGAAAACGGAAAAGGGGAAAAAGAGGAAAAAGAAAGGAAGAGTAAACAAAGAATGAATATTAATAAACATGGAGATCAGATGCAAAGAAACCAGCAATTCACAGTGTATAAATTAATAATATATATATATATATATATATATATATATATATATATATATATATATATATATATGTATATATATATATATATATATATATATATATATATATATATATATATAAAGATGTATAACTAGATAAATTGTAAAATACATCATATATAAATATCTAATGATATGTATATAATTAACATTAACCAAATGAATTCATAAATAATATATGTGTCCATTTATATACTTTAAATAATTAGAACTATGTTAGGGCAGACCCTGCAGTCATTGCAGGCATTGCAAACCGAGCAGAGTGAGACGTGCTGCAGAACGGAGTGGAGATAGCGCTGTGACGTCATTGGAGGTCGAAGTCTCGCGAGAATTGGAGCCGGAGCACGTGAAGCGGAAGTAAACCAGGCTAGCAGCAGTGCAGTGGACCGGACAGCTTACTCTACGAGTGTGAGAGACTCAATTCAAACTCTCAACTGCTTGAAATTATTTCACACCATGTGAGTGAGATACTGTTTGTTATTTTTTAGATAGTTTTTACAATAAAAGGTTTTATACTATTTTTGTTCCATTGTCCCTCTTCCCCCTCCCCCCCCCCCCTCCCTGGTGAGCTATATCCCATGTTAAGGAGACATGCAGCTGCAGATGAAAAGGTGACCCCTGAAGCAAGCAGCAGACGTGGAGAGTCTGAGATCCATGCAAACAGCAAAGAAATCCCAGCAGCAGTGTTCCTGAATCCCAGTGGTGGATTAAAGGCTTATATTTGGCTGATTAAGTGTAAGTGTATATCTTACCACCTTAACTCTGAAAGTAACAGACATACTGCCCTATGATATTTTTCTCTTTGTTTCTTTCCTGGCTTATTTGCGCCTAGGTCATTTCTTCTCTCTCTCTCTCTCTCTCTCTCTATATATATATACATATATATATATATATATATATATATATATATATATATATATATATATATATATATATATATATATATATATAAAGATGTATAACTAGATAAATTGTAAAATACATCATATATAAATATCTAATGATATGTATATAATTAACATTAACCAAATGAATTCATAAATAATATATGTGTCCATTTATATACTTTAAATAATTAGAACTATGTGCATGATGTGTCTATATGAAATACTATAATTTTGTGAATAATAAAAACTCATATGTGTAGTGATATTATGTGATATAATTAATTAACAAATTACTACATATTTTAATTATATATAAATTTAAAGTGTTCAGATTATGCTCCTGGCCAGGGAACCCTTCAGATGCAACCACATAGGGAAACAGAGGGAACATGCTAAACATGTTCAAACCAGACTTCTGTAACCCAAATGGCAATGAAAAAAGGAAAATAGCCATTACACTATGGTACTTGTATCGATGCAATCATTGAGACACCTTGGATTCAACATATCTAATATATAAATCCAATAGGTCTCCCTGATATTTAGTTTCTTGTGTCTATCACCGCTCAGTAATGTGGAGGGGATTAATTCTAATCCCATAACATAAAGTGAAGAAGGATCTTTATTATGTTTCTCAAGGTAGTGTCTTGATAGGCTATGTGTAGTCAGACCATGAATGATATTACGCCTGTGCTCTAAAAAGCGTGTGCTCAAAGCACGTGCTGTCCTACCAATGTATTGATAACCACAAGGGCATATAATGATGTAAATAACAAAAGTAGATAGACAGTTGATCTGACCTTTTACTGCATGAATGGATTTATTGAAATGTGAGGAAATGTGATCCACTTTTTGTAAATGTCTACATGTTAGACATCTAGTGCGCCCACAGGATGAATTACCATTCTTCGATATAACACGTATGGAATGATCAATGTTTTGCTTCAAACGACTTGGAGCCAATAAAGTTTTTAGATTCCTTGCTTTTTTGAAAACTACAGGAATTCTTGATGGTAATTTTGAGCCAATAATAGGATCTCTCAAAATAATACTCCAATGTCTATTTAAAATCGATGTTATATCTTGAGCTGCGTTGTTATATGTGATAACAAAAAGAGGAGATTTATCAGATGTTCTAGATTCATCAATTCTTTTAGTAATACCTCTAAAAATTTTCTTTTTTGACTTCTCGAGCAGGTCAACACGGTTTAAAGCACCGACCTGTCAGAAAGTCTCATGAATAATGTGTACATCATAACCTTTTTCTGTAAATGTTTTAACTAACAATTCCCCCTAGGCCAGAAAATCAGAATCAAGAGAACAATTTCTCCTGATTCTGAGAAACTGGCCCCTGGGGATGTTATCTAACCACTTTCTGTAATGGTTACTTTTATTATGTAGATAACTATTTGCTGCAACGGATTTAAAATGAGTTTTTGTGATAATTTTATGATCCTCATTGATACCTAGTTCTAGATCCAAAAACACTATTTTCTCCTTATTGATGTCAAACGTAAACTTCAAATCCATATAATTATTGTTGAAAGAATTTAGTTGTGATTCCAAATCTTCTAAAGCCCATCCCAAATAATAATAATGTCGTCTATGTAACGGTCATAGAACACCAGGCCGGCCCCAGACGTGCTTCACACCAAACATGGTGTTCCTCCCACAAACCCATGTAGAGGTTCTCATAGCTGGGGGCAAACCTGCCCCATGGCCGTCCCACATACCTGTAAATAATATAAATCTTCAAACAAAAAATAATTGTGCCCCAAAATAAATGAAATGGCTTGTAGTATGAATATAGTCTGCCTATTACCTATACCTTTCTCTTGATCTAAAAAATGTTTAGTAGCCAGAAGACTTTTATCATGTTTGATACATGTATATAAAGATGCTATATCGCATGTGGCCCAGATGTATGTGGGCTTCCATGTAATTTTTGAGATGGAGTCAAGGACGTGCAGTGTGTCCCTAAGATAAGATCTTAATTTGCTCACTATAGGTTGTAAAAAATAATCTACATATTGGGACACGCTGGACGTCATCGACTCCACCCCCAAAACGATAGGTCTACCTGGAGGTATAGTAATGTGTTTGTGTAGTTTGGGGATGTGGTAAAATATAGGGGTTCTGGGTGAACGAATGTATAAAAAATTAAATTCTGATTTGCTGATAATACTCATATCAAAAGCCTTAGTCAGAAAATCCTTATACTGAACCTGGAAATCTTCTATAAGATCTTTACCCAAAACACGATAGGAGGATTGATCACCTAGTAGGCGGTATGCCTCAGTTAGGTAGTTCACTCTGTCTTGCAGGACTATTCCCCCCCCCCCCTTATCTGCCTGTCTGATGATAAGATTACCCACATTACTTAACTCTTTTAATGCAATATTTTCTTCTTTGGATAAATTATTTTTATGTATAGTGGTGGTATTCTGACACATGGATTCAAAGTCTTTTAGCACCATTGCATAGAAAGTTTCTATGAAGGCTCCCTTTGAATGGTACGGAAAAACGTGGATTTGGTTGTAAATGGAGAATGTATTATAGTATCCATTTGATTGATATCTATAGAACTCTGAGGAATTTCATTATGTTCTGTATTCAAATATGAACCCTCCTGATCCTGTTCAATAAGCACTTCTAATTGAGATGCAGCATAAACAATATTACCATTGGATGAAGGTAGACAATCTGATTCATGTGTTGTCAACTGACTTAACTCTTGTAGTTGTATTAACTCTGGTGTTGGTGCATTTTCCACAAGTAATGCAGTCATTGCATCGATACAAGCAACCTCTCGTGCACTGAATATATCCTGTCGATCTTTATTTTGTAATGTAAAATGTCTCATAAGAGTAATCTTCCTAATATATTTATTCAAATCTACAAATAGATCAAATCTATTAGGAAGACTACTGGGTGCAAATGAGAGCCCCCTGGCCAGGAGCGAAATGTGATTGGTAGATAAAATAAATGTAGATAAATTTAAAATACTGTGACTTTCTGGATTGCTGGCCCTTAACTTACTCTCCTTCTTTCTTTGTTCACGCTTCCCTCCCCGGGTTCCTCGCTGTTCTCTTTCTTCGCTGAGGTGTGAATGCTTGGTAAGTCGGTTGTCGATCCCATAATGGGTAGGATTTCCCCCTCTCTCGGGTCTCCTGCTGTGTCACCAATTCTAAAAAAGACGCAGTATGAGAATTTGTAGTGGTAGTGTTGCTTTCAGAGCCAGTTTTATTAGGTTCTTTATTTTGGGTCTTAGGTATAGCACCACTACTTTTTTCCGATTCTCTCTTCTCCAATATAATCTGTTCACATGATTCATTTATATCTTGTAAAGCCTCAAATTTGTTCTCCACTGGACAAACAAACTGGGACTTTTGTGCTGTTTTTTCAGGTTTATTAGCATATTTATCCTTATCTTTGGATCCTGAATGAGTGGATCCTTTATCCCTGCTGTTATCTCTATGGTTGTCAGATTTATTGTATTTGTTATATTTTTTTGGAGTATAATGTTTGGATCTGTCACTTCTATCATGTCGTCTCCAATCTCTGACTTTGTCAGTAGCATAATCAGTCTGATCTCTGACATACTTATTACTTTTTCGTTCACTAGTTTCTCTTTCAAATTGGAGCACCCTAGAATCAACCAATTTGTCCAATTCTAAAAATTCATCACTTTCTGTAAAAGGGACAGAAGTATGTTGTATTTGCTCAATATCTTTGGCAATTTCATTCAATTTATCTTCCCTATAAGTAATTAATAATTTAATTAAAGTGAATGAACAAGATTCCAAAGCATCATTCCATTTAGTCTTAAAATAAATGTTTGTCTCAAAAGTAGGTTTTTTAGTAAACCTCAGTCCCCTAGGGACCATTTTCATATATATATATATATATATATATATATATATATATATATATATATATTTTTATAAATATAATAAATACATATATATATATATATATATATTTATGTATATGTATTTATTTATATAGTTTTTTTTTTTTTTAAGTGTGGGCCTGTTGTGTGTGTTTTTTTTTATTGTCTGTAGCGGGGGTGGGTGAAGGGGGTAATTGACCCCAACGATGGTTTGTTTAGGGCTTGCGGGTGGGTAGCGGGAGGCCTTAACCCCTTCATGACCGTAGCGGTATTAACCGCTATGGTCGTGAAGGGGTTTAGTGCACCCGCAACCCCCCCGCAAGCCCTAAACAAATAAGAAGGGCAAAATACCCCCTTCACCCACCCCCGCTACCCACAATAAATCTGGCACGGCGCCTTAACCCCTTCATTGCCTTAGCGTTAGCCGCTAAGGTAATGAAGTGGCCTTTAAATGCCTTTTGCCTGCCTCGGATGCATGCCGGGGGGCTCTGGTGCGGGTATCAGCTCCGGAGACCCCCGGCATCAATCCCAGCCAGGTAAAAGGCCTGATTTTTTCTAAGTGTCGACCTTGCCGATGCTTATCCTCCACAACTTGCCAACATTATTTGGCGGGACGGATTGGCGGTGAAATCTCAATTCGGGAGTGCCGATCAGCACCGAAAAGCTGATCGAGGCTATCTGAATTCAGCCGAGTTCAAAAAGTGCCGATAAGTGGCTTATCGGCACCCGCCTGCCGATAAATTTTTATCGGTAACAAAAAATGCCGATTTTGGCCACTTATCGGCGCTTACTAAATCGCAAGGCAATTTTTGGGGGAAATGGCGATAAAAGCCTTATCGGCGCTTACTGCATGAGGCCCTATGTATGTAATAAGAAAAAGAAAGAAGATAATGAGCATGCACTGCCTCTTTCAAAAAATATCTGAATTATTATTGAATTGACAAAATATAAGTACAGCAAGGCCCCGCTTCTCGGCGCTTCGCTTTTCGGCGATGCGCCTATACGGCGGCACCGAGAAGGGGGTCGCCATCTTTGATTTTCTGTCGCGCATGCGCAGAACGGGCGGTTGCGCCAAGCGCGCATGCGCAGACCATTGTCTGCGCACACAGACCATAGGCCGCGCATGCGCAGAATGGCAAAAACGCCGTTCTGTGCATGCAAAATCACTGAAAATCGCCGGATCTGCTTTCCGGCGATTTTCACTATACGGCAGGCCCCTGGAACGGAAACCGCCGTATACCAGGGGCCCTGCTGTATAACATTTTTGAATATCTTTCAGGAGCCACATTAACGTACAGACTTCAAATGTATTGTTAATCCATCACTTAAAAACAGTATGCACACAAATTAATACATAAAAACTATAAATTGCAGTTAATACATATTTCAAAAACCTGCTCCATATAGTGGCCAAAAAATCTTCCCTTGTTGAACAGTTTAAAGCTCAAATACAGTATGTGCTGACAAAGTCCCATTTAAATGTATTCCATGTGCCTGGAAATCTTTATTTGGGTTTATCCTCGGACCGAAAGAACTGATTCACAATATTCATTGAAGGCATCTCCCTTGGTTGATCTTTTTTCCTCTGAGATGATGTTGACACGTTACCTTTCAATCATAGAATAAAGTACAGTACTGTATCATTCGGCGGCACATCCTTTTGTATGGCTGTCGTAATATTGCATAACATGCTAGAAATCAAGTGGTAAAGCAACCAATTAGGCTCCTTAGTGCGTGTTTCATGCAAAAAATTATGACATATACCATTTGTACACTCACGTCATGTTTATGCTCTAGATTCTTTTAACTATATTTTCATTGGAACATTTTCAATACAGGTTATACATTAAAGATTTTTTTCTTGGGGTTGAGGAGGAGCGCTGGATCTCGTGATATGTAAAAAATATAAATATATATAGTGCAGATGGTAATTCACTGCTTTAAACAATGTAAAACATAAGAAATGAACTCACAAAAATCGTATAAAATCACTGCATGTCAGAGATCCTTCTCTCTCTGACTGGAGCCCTTTGTGTTACTGGAGTCTATATCCTCTCAGTGAAGTGGATGATATGAAAAATAAAGAAAACCACAAATAGTGCAAATAGTATGAACTATACAAATGTATTATGCACAGGTTGTCAGGAAACTCACATTTTCCATTATAAGGTTGGGTGGTGGAGAGAACCGCCGATAGAAGCAGGCTGCTGTTCGGTGCTTCACTTTCCCCTCACAGTTTAGTTCAATGTCAATCTATGCCGTCGCGTCACTTCCGGTTTCGCGTCACGGGTGAGGGCGGGAAGCCAGAATGGGAGTGATCTCAGCAGTGGTTTGCCAGTCCTTCCAGGCGCAGAATCTCTCAGAACTCTAACTCTACGCGTTTCGCAACAGCTTCATTCCCCTCTCTGTATAACTCTCAGCAGTGTGTGTCTGGCAGCATGGGTGGCAGCCCATGCTGCCAGACACACACTGCTGAGAGTTATACAGAGAGGGGAATGAAGCTGTTGCAAAACGCGTAGAGTTAGAGTTCTGAGAGATTCTGCGCCTGGAAGGACTGGCAAACCACTGCTGAGATCACTCCCATTCTGGCTTCCCGCCCTCACCCGTGACGCGAAACCGGAAGTGACGCGACGGCATAGATTGACATTGAACTACACTGTGAGGGGAAAGTGAAGCACCGAACAGCAGCCTGCTTCTATCGGCGGTTCTCTCCACCACCCAACCTTATAATGGAAAATGTGAGTTTCCTGACAACCTGTGCATAATACATTTGTATAGTTCATACTATTTGCACTATTTGTGGTTTTCTTTATTTTTCATATCATCCACTTCACTGAGAGGATATAGACTCCAGTAACACAAAGGGCTCCAGTCAGAGAGAGAAGGATCTCTGACATGCAGTGATTTTATACGATTTTTGTGAGTTCATTTCTTATGTTTTACATTGTTTAAAGCAGTGAATTACCATCTGCACTATATATATTTATATTTTTTACATATCACGAGATCCAGCGCTCCTCCTCAACCCCAAGAAAAGAATACTTCACATCCTGGGATTAGGAACGATCCCATCAGAGGAAGTTGAGCTGCTACTGTACACTATTTTATTTAACACTATATGGTGATAGGTTTATTGTGTGTATTTAAGGTGTGTCACTTATCACACTGATTACTATATTGTTTAGGAAGCGCCCAGTCCATCCACTTCCCCCACTCCCCCACCCACTGTATACATTAAAGAGTATGAAACAGGTAGAGAAAGAACCCACATATAGCACTCAAGTTCACTCTCTGGTGGTTAATGAAGTAGTTAAAAATAATCTTTATTGATAAGCAACCAAATAAAATAAGGGTATGATTTGACGAACTGAAGAAGTATTCAGATACAGATACTAATAGCCGTATAGGCTTAGGATCCTCAATATAAGTGTTCAGTAGGATAATCCTAATGACACACTAGACAACAGTCCTTGTAAAGGATCTGTGGGTTAAAAGAATCGTTACAGGGAATTCCCATAGGTAAATAACTGAACTGTAAATCACTAGGGCAATTGCTGTATAAACCAAATGTAAGGGTGTGTTAGATACCATATGTGTGTGCGCGCGGAGAGAGTACGGCAGGTTCCGCGACAGCACGGTAGTACAGGGTGCCGCCATGTTGTTGCGCAATATTGCAAAGGACACTGACGGGGTGAAGAGGTCGCGCATGCGCAATGGGAGCGCGCGAACGACAGGCCAATAAGGGAAAGGCTCTGATAATGGACCACAACTCCCGCGAGCTCTGGGACAGTCACCTGATGCTAGGAGCGAATGAGAGGGCAGGAATTAAGGAAGGAGGAACAGGAAGCGTGGGGGAGAGACCACGCTAGCAGAGGAGATTGGGACAGAGCGAGAGGAGGTAGTGTGAGTGCAGGGGGTCCGTGACCCGCCTGCATAGGCCAGCTTTTACTCCCCAGTTTGCACCCTCGATGGCCTGCTGCAATGGGCCTGGGCACTTCGTTCACCCCTTCCGTCCTGAGGCCCGCACTAGGTAGAATCAGTATGTCGCGACTAGATGCCTACTCCCCAGCAGGGGGTAGCCTAATGGATAATGCCTCTATCCCTGTGCTTGCAGAAGCCATCCACCACTCCAAACAGGCCCACCAATACCGGAAGTTAAAGGCGTTCTCAGGTGACAAACCCATGCCTCAGGGAGAAGTTGGATTTGAAGAGTGGCTGGATCACACGGAACAGGTACTGCCTGAATGGTCCTGCACTGACGCCGTTCGGAGGCAGCGTATCGTGGAATGTCTCCGACCCCCAGCGTCCCACATGGTGCACTGCTATCGGGACGATCACCCGGACACTGATGCGGCGGGACTCATTTACTGCCTTACCAAGACCTATGGAGCCCCTGTGGACGTCTATGCCCCGATGGCCAAGTTTCATGCTCTGGCCCAGAAAGAGGGAGAAATGGTGTCCGACTTCCTTAGACGTCTGCATCTGGATCTGTGGACTCTGGTGAGAAAGGGCGTGGTACCGAAGGTGGATGCCGACGGATTGCGCACTACCCAGCTACTGAGGGGGCTCCTGCCTCTGCATCCAGTGTCCGTACGTGTCAGTGGCTGCCTAGTACCCGGACAAGCCTTGGCGTTTAGTGACCTAATGGACCGAGTCCAAGCGCATGAGACTGTGCTACTGGGGCGTGACTTAACCCCAGGGAAGAAGGCGTCGGGTGGAAACAAGGACACCAAAAAGTCAGAAGCTAAAGCCGAGGCATCAGAGAGCGGGGACCCCGACAAAGAGGATTCGGAGGCGCCGACAGCTGCCCGGCACCGCCCGGTGTCGGGGCGAAACTCACCTCCGGCACGAAATGATACCTACCTCAGTCAAATCCAGTGTTATATTTGCGGGAAGATGGGACACCTTCGGGCGCGCTGCCCCTCCCAACGGAGAACGGCGTCTCGACCGGCTCAGTCTATGCCGTGTACTCCCCAGGACGGTGGAGCCGTGGCCCAGCCTTCAACGAGTAATCGGATCCGACCCACTGCCATCGTTCGGGTAGTAATTGAAGGTATCTATGCTTCGGCATTGATGGATACGGGATCTCAGGTGACCATAGTGTACCGGCCCTTCTATGACCAACACTTACACAGGCTGCCGCTGTTATCCGCTGATTCTTTACGGTTGAGGGGGTTGAGCCACGAAGATTATCCCATCGATAGAGTGGTGAAGGTACATCTGGACATTCCCCAGCTGAACACCGGTAAGCACCACCCCATGGAAGTGGAAGCCTTGGTGTGTCCCGAGCTGCAAGACCACCCCAGCGCCCCGATAATCATGGGGACCAACACCGACATTGTGCAATCGGTGATCCGCATGTACTTACAAGAAGTGGGCGAAGCCCCGCTGCTGGCCCTCGCTACGTGTCCGGCCCTACAAGAGGCTTGCGGTAGAATCGCGACTGAAGAGGAGCATGGAATGTTGTACAGTCAAGAGTGGGGACTGACCCAGATCCCTCCCGGGGAAGGGAGATTGATGATCGCGGCCTGCCACTACCCGGATAGACGTCCGGAAGATCAGCTCTTCTCCGTGGAAAGCACGACACGGGATGATCAGCGGCTTGGCTACGAACTATTAGCTTCCGTAAGGGAATGACCGGGAAAGATTCCGAACAGAACCTGGGTGTATGTGCAGAACATCTCCCCGTACCCCATATGCATTGATCGTCGGCAGCCGCTGGGCAGAATATATCCGGTGATACCCGAAAAGAAGGCTTTGGAATGACGGCCGGCGGCCACCACTCATGCCGTAACACCCCTGTTGGCCTTTGACTTCTGAGACTCGCTGCTAACGGAAGACTGGAGAAAAAGACTGCAGACCAAGCTAGGAGAGCGACGAGGGGTGTTCTCCACGAGTGATATGGATGTGGGATGCAGTCACAGCGCCCGCCATACCATTCGGATGAACGACGCTGCCCCGTTCTGGGAGCGTTCCCGCCGTCTAGCTCCCCGAGATGTGGAAGAAGTGCGGAGGTTAATAGCCGAAATGGAGAAAGCTGGTATTGTTCAAGGATCACACAGTCCCTACGCCTCTCCCATCGTGGTAGTCCGTAAGAAGAATGGGACGGTACGTCTATGCGTAGATTACAGAACATTGAACAACCGTACGGTACCTGACCAGTATACTCTACCGCGCATCGAGGACCTTCTGAACGCCTTGACGGGAAGCAAATGGTTCAGTGTACTAGATTTGCGGTCAGGATACTATCAAGTACCAATGGATCTGGAAGACCAGGAGAGGACAGCCTTCATCTGTCTGCTAGGGTTCTATCAGTTCACCCGCATGCCACAAGGGATCTGCGGAGCCCCTGCCACCTTTCAGAGGTTGATGGAACAGACCCTGGGAGACATGAACCCGCAAGAATGCCTAGTGTACTTGGATGACATTATAGTGTTCGGAAAAACCTTGGAGGAGCACGAGGAGCGGTTACTGAAAGTATTGGATCGACTTCAGAAGGAGGGACTCAAACTGTCCCTGGACAAATGCAAATTTTGTCGCACGTCCGTGACATACATGGGCCACATCGTCTCAGCTGAAGGGATTTCCACCGACCCAGGGAAGATAGAGGCCGTAGTGAATTGGCCCAGGCCCAGTAACGTCCAGGAACTGCGATCCTTCCTGGGGTTCTGTGGCTATTACCGACGTTTCATGGATGGCTACTCAAGCAAAGCTAAACTCCTGAATAACCTGTTAAAGATTTATCCTGAGGATACGGGTCGGAAAAGTGTCACGGCGCAAACACACTTTGGAGAAAAGTGGACCCCGGCTTGTGAGCAAGCGTTCTTGAAACTGAAAGACAGTCTAACGCAGGCCCCAGTACTGGCATATGCCAACCCTAATCGCGAGTATGTGCTACATGTGGATGCCAGTTTTACCGGACTAGGAGCAGTGTTGCACCAGAAATACGACACCGGGCTCCGCCCGTGGCGTACGCGATTCGGAGCTTGACCTCAAGCGAACAGAACTACCCTGTCCACAAGCTGGAGTTCCTAGCCCTCAAATGGGCAGTAGTGGACAAGTTACACGATTACTTGTATGGGGTACAGTTTGAAGTGCGGACCGACAATAATCCCATGACATACATTAACACGTCCGCCAAACTAGATGCGACCGGTCACCGGTTGTTGGCGGCACTGGCCAACTACCGTTTCAACCTCAAGTATAAACCAGGGCCCACCAACGTGGGGGCCGATGCTTTGTCACGAAGACCGGGGCTTCCACCTGTCCTGGATGAGGAGGTGTGGGAAGAGATTCCGGGGCCTGGTATACGTGCTCTATGCTCCACAGCCGCAGTAATCGACAATCAGATCGCATTTTCGGAATTAAGAGTAGCCGACTCATTAGGGTGTCAATCCCGTGCTGTCCCTCGGGCTTACCGAAGCGGGGACGAAATGAATATTACAGAAGACAAGATTATCCCCTGGAACAAGCTAGTGCAGTATCAAATTCAAGACCCAGTGATAGAATTAGCCCGCCAAGCCCTGCAGCAAGGAAACCCTTCTATTCTTAAGCAAGCCCCCAGAGAGTTGGTGAAACTCTTGTTAAATGAGTTCGGAAAATTCGAACTGGACAATTGCCTCCTGTATCGGGTCATACTCTACCATAACCATCCCGACCGACGACAGCTATTCCTGCCCAAGACTCTGCGGAATATGGTCCTAAGGGCCCTACACGATGATCATGGCCATCTAGGTGTCGACAAAACATTCGGGTTAATTCGGGACCGGTTCTACTGGCCGAAGATGAGAGAATCCGTGGAGGTTCATTGCCGACAGTGTACCTGCTGCATACAGAGGAAGACTCTACCCACTCGAGCTGCCCCCATGGCGCATCTGAAAAGCTCTGGCCCCATGGATTTGGTGTGCATGGACGTCTTATGCATCGAGCCAGACTCCAGGGGCATCAGTAATGTGCTAGTGATCACGGACCATTACACAAGATACGCCCAAGCATTTCCCACCAAGGATCAACGGGCAGTTACCGTGGCTAGGGTATTATGGGAAAAATACTTAATTCACTATGGATTACCGAATCGACTACATTCGGATCAAGGCCGAGACTTCGAGAGCACTCTCATTAGAGAACTGTTGAAATTGTTAAATATAGCCAAGTCACGCACGACTCCGTACCACCCGGAAGGGGATGCTATGCCGGAAAGGTTCAACCGCACACTACTTGACATGCTGGGGACACTAACTGGCTCTCAGAAGACGGAGTGGAGCAAGCATGTGGAGACACTGGTGCACGCATATAACTGTACTCGCCACGAGTCTACAGGATACACCCCCTACTTTTTGATGTTTGGAAGGGAAGCGAGACTGCCTGTAAATGTGCGACTACGGATATCTACTGATGGGGTATCCAACAGAACGCATTTCCGATATGTACAGAGACTGCAAGACAGTCTACAGCAGGCGTATAAATTAGCGGAAAAGACGGCGGCGCAATTAAATGCGGGCAACAAGAGGCGCTATGACCACAAGGTGAGACATAAAGAGATTCGTCCGGGGGATGCTGTCCTTCTACGTAATTTAGGCGTTCCTGGGAAACACAAGTTGGCTGATCTTTGGAGAGACGGGGTGTACGAGGTAGAATCACATATGCCTGGCCTCCCGGTGTACCATATCAAGGATTAAGAAGGCCGGGTAAAGGTATGGCATAGGAATCATCTGCTCCCCATACCGCAAGTAGGGGACAACGAACTGGAAGTGCCCACGGTCGCAATAGATGGAGAAGATGAGAATACAGAGGCTGGCCCAAAGACTGTAATAAATGCCACCTCTGAGAATCCGATGGAGGGAACCTCTCAAAGGGGCCTTCCGACCACAGGGGCATCTCCCGAAGGAGCTACGGGTAAAGAGCCCCTTGGTCCAAAGACAAATACGCTGACTCCAATGAGCCAGCCGTTAGACCCGCAGAGCCCGTGCTTTGTGCCACACAAAGACTTTGTAGATCTATTGAACCCCTCAAGGGCGGAAATGGAAATGCCAACTGAGACTTGCTACCCTCCAAAGGAGGCAGCTGAAGAACAACCTCGTCGAAGCCAAAGAACAGTTCAACCTCCAATGAGGATGGCTTACGATCAATTTGGGGCACCCCATTATGAGGCTCAGCAGTGGGCTCGGCGCAGTGTACAGTCAGTAGTGGTAATGTTCACTGTACTGTGCAATTTAATCTAGAGTCTAAGTTATATGTACTGTGTTGCGTTGATCTGTGTATAAAGTTATGTAGATGTAGCCCAAGCGGGGACGTTGGGTTCTGCGGGGGGGAGAATGTAAGGGTGTGTTAGATACCATATGTGTGTGCGCGCGGAGAGAGTACGGCAGGTTCCGCGACGGCACGGTAGTACAGGGTGCCGCCATGTTGTTGCGCAATATTGCAAAGGACACTGACGGGGTGAAGAGGTCGCGCATGCGCAATGGGAGCGCGCGAATGACAGGCCAATAAGGGAAAGGCTCTGATAATGGACCACAACTCCCGCGAGCTCTGGGACAGTCACCTGATGCTAGGAGCGAATGAGAGGGCAGGAATTAAGGAAGGAGGAACAGGAAGCGTGGGGGAGAGACCACGCTAGCAGAGGAGATCGGGACAGAGCGAGAGGAGGTAGTGTGAATGCAGGGGGTCCGTGACCCGCCTGCATAGGCCAGCTATTACTCCCCAGGCCCATAGGAAGTTGCCCTGAGTCACAGTAGGCTGCTGTACTGCAGGGACGCCCGATAGTGGAAGGAATTGTCACCTTAGTTAGGGACAGCGCACGGAGTTTGTGGACGGTCACAGTCATCTGAGATCAGACAGCTGGACACCGCGACATCCGGAGGTCCAGAGCGGAGGCAACGGACCCTTTGCGAAGAGGCACCGGTCACCGCCGTGACCGGAAGGTACAATTGTAAAGCAAGTGCACCAACACCGGTCATCAGGAGCTGATCCCGCCTTAGGACTGACATGCTGGGGACACTAACTGGCTCTCAGAAGACGGAGTGGAGCAAGCATGTGGAGACACTGGTGCACGCATATAACTGTACTCGCCACGAGTCTACAGGATACACCCCCTACTTTTTGATGTTTGGAAGGGAAGCGAGACTGCCTGTAAATGTGCGACTACGGATATCTACTGATGGGGTATCCAACAGAACGCATTTCCGATATGTACAGAGACTGCAAGACAGTCTACAGCAGGCGTATAAATTAGCGGAAAAGACGGCGGCGCAATTAAATGCGGGCAACAAGAGGCGCTATGACCACAAGGTGAGACATAAAGAGATTCGTCCGGGGGATGCTGTCCTTCTACGTAATTTAGGCGTTCCTGGGAAACACAAGTTGGCTGATCTTTGGAGAGACGGGGTGTACGAGGTAGAATCACATATGCCTGGCCTCCCGGTGTACCATATCAAGGATTAAGAAGGCCGGGTAAAGGTATGGCATAGGAATCATCTGCTCCCCATACCGCAAGTAGGGGACAACGAACTGGAAGTGCCCACGGTCGCAATAGATGGAGAAGATGAGAATACAGAGGCTGGCCCAAAGACTGTAATAAATGCCACCTCTGAGAATCCGATGGAGGGAACCTCTCAAAGGGGCCTTCCGACCACAGGGGCATCTCCCGAAGGAGCTACGGGTAAAGAGCCCCTTGGTCCAAAGACAAATACGCTGACTCCAATGAGCCAGCCGTTAGACCCGCAGAGCCCGTGCTTTGTGCCACACAAAGACTTTGTAGATCTATTGAACCCCTCAAGGGCGGAAATGGAAATGCCAACTGAGACTTGCTACCCTCCAAAGGAGGCAGCTGAAGAACAACCTCGTCGAAGCCAAAGAACAGTTCAACCTCCAATGAGGATGGCTTACGATCAATTTGGGGCACCCCATTATGAGGCTCAGCAGTGGGCTCGGCGCAGTGTACAGTCAGTAGTGGTAATGTTCACTGTACTGTGCAATTTAATCTAGAGTCTAAGTTATATGTACTGTGTTGCGTTGATCTGTGTATAAAGTTATGTAGATGTAGCCCAAGCGGGGACGTTGGGTTCTGCGGGGGGGAGAATGTAAGGGTGTGTTAGATACCATATGTGTGTGCGCGCGGAGAGAGTACGGCAGGTTCCGCGACGGCACGGTAGTACAGGGTGCCGCCATGTTGTTGCGCAATATTGCAAAGGACACTGACGGGGTGAAGAGGTCGCGCATGCGCAATGGGAGCGCGCGAATGACAGGCCAATAAGGAAAGGCTCTGATAATGGACCACAACTCCCGCGAGCTCTGGGACAGTCACCTGATGCTAGGAGCGAATGAGAGGGCAGGAATTAAGGAAGGAGGAACAGGAAGCGTGGGGGAGAGACCACGCTAGCAGAGGAGATCGGGACAGAGCGAGAGGAGGTAGTGTGAATGCAGGGGGTCCGTGACCCGCCTGCATAGGCCAGCTATTACTCCCCAGGCCCATAGGAAGTTGCCCTGAGTCACAGTAGGCTGCTGTACTGCAGGGACGCCCGATAGTGGAAGGAATTGTCACCTTAGTTAGGGACAGCGCACGGAGTTTGTGGACGGTCACAGTCATCTGAGATCAGACAGCTGGACACCGCGACATCCGGAGGTCCAGAGCGGAGGCAACGGACCCTTTGCGAAGAGGCACCGGTCACCGCCGTGACCGGAAGGTACAATTGTAAAGCAAGTGCACCAACACCGGTCATCAGGAGCTGATCCCGCCTTAGGACTGACTTAGTAGTGACACTAGCAAGTGGCTAGCGGACTGAGTATATTAGCTAACCTCTTACAAGGACAACACTCTATAGAGCGTGGCGGAGCCACTGTTATAACGGGACAATTTCGCTAGGAATGTGGCTGAGCCACGGTAATATAAGGACTCTAACGTTATAGTATAATTATATAAGTTATGTGTGATGTTATATAGAGAGTAAGATATGGTTGCCTATGCACAGTAAACTTGGTTGCACGCATTGTTGGTATGTTTCTTGCCCAGGGCGATCTTACGTAACGGGGATCCTGGACAAGTGGAAGCGCTGCACTAGAACCCTTACCCCAGGCTCCCAGCTAGCGGAGGCTCCTATCTCCTGGAGCCGCAGGTTGAGTACAGTACCAGTAGTCCCTTAGGAAGGCGTCAGAAACAGGGCTACACAAGTATGGGCGTAATGTCAGTTGGATTTACAGTATTTGGTACATAATTATGGTATCCAGGCGTGTTTTAGTAATATACCATAATGAGACCAAGTAATAAAAATGGATCTCAGCTTAATCCTCTCAAATCGGTTTGTAGTGATGAAGCAAGTAGTGCTGTGCCCTTATAGGTAGTTTGACCTAAGGTGACCTGTGGCAGTAGCAGGGGCTCCCCTATTGTTTTATACATTACAACCTAGGTGTTCTTTACCTATTTCTGCCGCTAGCTCGCCCTATACATTGTGGCAGTAGCATGGGCTCCCCTATTGTTTTATACTATACATTAAAGAGTACTGCCTCAGTCATGTCTGGGAGTTGTCAGTCAATCAGAATTGCAGATTGATGCAAGGTCTAACATTTGCATATTTTTAACATTTAAATTCAAGAAAAGACCTTGCAAAATATTCATAGATCTGAAAAAAGTCACCTCCTCCACATGTATTACATGATATGTAGTTAAATTTCACTAGGAAAACTAAACTCTTTACCAAATAGGTGTCTTTTTTTTTATGAGTGACAGCTATCATAAAGCTATCAGCTATCATAAAAAAATATTTGGTCTCAGTCCACCTATTTTACATACCTTTATAATAAGAAACTAAGAAAACATAAATGTATACCAACTACATAAATTATTTGAACAGAATTGTCTGTATACATTCCATGTGGCATTGGCAAAAGCCTTTTCGATTTATAATATACTTTGTTAAATAATCGATAAAGGGCCTCTGTGTTTGAAAAAAAAATATCTGTTTTTTAAATCTAGCTTTGATTTGATTTTGGACAAATGGCAATGAGCTCCTGTTTCCGCATAATTGACTCTTGGATGGTGCAATGGGCAAAGTAAATAATATAAAGAATAAAAACAACAGGGGGACTGAGCCCTTAGCTGCACTCAATTCCAATAGAAATAATATAGCTATCCCCAAAAAGGGTAGAATGGCTATCTAGATGCACGTACGTTGATTGTCTGCCAATTTGAGTGTGGTTCCAATTGCGGATCAATCGGATGGTGGTTTGCTGATAATAATCCGTGAAACACAGCAATATGAGTGTAGATAAAATCTATTTTAATCTGCTCAAAAGTAAAATACAGCTTAACCCCATTATAGTGCGATCCTCGGGGGCTACCCGTGACCACCACGTTATAAACGGGGTCGCGGGGAAAAAATGGCCGCCGAAATGTTTTTTTAAATTTTTTTTTCTGTGGTGGTACCGTGTTTGCCGGAGGAGGAAGCTGAGATCTCTCCCAGCGTTCCCAGAGCCGGTGGGGCAGCGGCAACAGCACACAGCACTTACCTGGCATCTGGCAGCTCTTCTCCCTGTCTCTGCTTCCTGCTTCTGCTTCTGTCTTGTGAGAGCAAGCTCCCTTAAACAGACAGTGTGTCTCTCTGTGTGTGTGTGTGTGTGTGTGTGTATTTGACTGTGTGAGACTGTGTGTGTGTGTGTGTCAGTGTGTCTGTGTGTGTGTGCAGTGTGCAGTGTGCTGTGTGTGTGCAGTGTGCTGAGTGTGTGCAGTGTGCTTTGAGTGTATGCAATGTGCTGTGAGTGTGTGCTGAGTGTGTGCAGTGTGCTGTGAGTGTGTGCAGTGTGCTGTGAGTGTATGCAGTGTGCTGTGAATGTATGCAGTGTGCTGTGAGTGTGTGCTATGAGTGTATGCAGTGTGCTGTGTGTGTCAGTGTGTGTGTGTGTGTGTGTGCAGTGTGCTTGAGTGTGTGTGTGCAGTGTGCTGTGAGTGTGTGTGTGCAGTGTGCTGTGAGTGTGTGCAGTGTGCTGTGAATGTATGCAGTGTGCTGTGAGTGTATGCAGTGTGCTGTGAGTGTATGCAATGTGCTGTGAGTATGTGCAGTGTGCTGTGAGTGTGTGCAGTGTGCTGTGAGTGTGTGCAGTTTGCTGTGAGTGTGTACAGTGTGCTGTGAGTGTGTGCAGTGTGCTGTGAGTGTGTGCAGTGTGCTGTGAATGTATGCAGTGTGCTGTGAGTATGTGCAGTGTGCTGTTAGTGTGTTCAGTGTGCTGTGAGTGTGTGCAGTGTGCTGTGAATGTATGCAGTGTGCTGTGAGTTTTTGCAGTGTGCTGTGAGTGTGTGCAGTGTGCTGTGAGTGTATGCAGTGTGCTGTGAGTGTGCAGTGTGCTGTGAGTATGTGCAGTGTGCTGTGAGTGTGTTCAGTGTGCTGTGAGTGTGTGCAGTGTGCTGTGAATGTATGCAGTGTGCTGTGAGTTTGTGCAGTGTGCTGTGAGTGTATGCAGTGTGCTGTGAATGTATGCAGTGGTCAGTGAGTGTGTGCAGTGTGTGTGCAAAAAAACCCCAAAACTTAAAAAAAAAAAAATTAATTAATTATTTTTTTTTTTTACTGCTGCGGCCAAGCTTATTCTAAAGCTTAACCGCATTATTC